>NW_023627931.1:911-2378 GCF_014905685.2 Nematolebias whitei | reverse complement strand
CATCAATCATAAAATTAAGAACGCTTTTCATCCTCATTGCAAAAATACGAGCTAGTATTTTATAGTCATTGTTAAGAAGGCAGATCGGACGCCAGTTATCAATCAGAAGTGGGTCTTTTTTAGGTTTTGGGATCAATGTCAAAAGGCCTGGACATAGAGTGGGAGGAAGAGTTTGGTTATCAATGCAGTGTTTCCCCTACCATTATACAAGCGGGGCGCCCCGCCCCATCAACAGAACCGAGCGCCCTGTCTACCGAACCCCACCCCCACCCACCTGTCAGCACTGACGTAACGCTAAACTAGCGGTTCTCAATGCACTTTAGCACTAGCTAAAAAGCTAAAGGCAGCCTCTTCCTTCATGTTGAACCCTCACGCTGAACGCACCCCCACCACTCGAAAACTGTCAGTACAGACAGCGCATGGCTCGGATGTGTGTCTGTCTCTCCCCCCCGCCAAAAAACAACAACAAAAACTGTCGGTTCAGACAGCGCGCGGCTGAGATATGTCTCTGTCTCTCTCATCTCACACACCCTGCTCTAAAACTGTCGGTGCAAACAGCACGCAGCTGTCTCTGTGTCCCCCAAAACTGTTGGTTTAAACAGCGCGCTGCGCAGCTTAGGACGTGTCTCCGTCCGTCCCCCCCCAACAAAAATCACGGATGAGATGAGCGCCCCGCCATGGCAAGTTATCTAGGGGAAACACTGCAATGCATTGTGAGAATAGCCGATGAAGGAAGGGGGCCAGTTGTTCTGCAAAGGCGATGTAGAACTCAGACGTTAGGCCATCAACTCCTGGAGATTCATTAAGTTTTAGGTGTTTGATGGCAGATAGAACTTGGGCGGAAGATAGAGGAGCATCACATACATTCCTTTGGTCATTAGTGATTGATTTAATTTCAGTAAGATGTGTAAAGAAATTTTAAGACTCAGATTTATTGTATTGTGATTCATACAACTCACTGTAAAAAGTGGAATAATACTTTGCTATTCTTTGGGGATCTTCAGGGACAACCTTGTTAATGGTAAGTTTTTGAATTGAATTGAATTTACTACGGATTCTTTCTAATTGAAAGAAATACGCAGTCTTTTGTTCCCCTTTTTCCAGCCATTTCTTTCTTGATCTCACAAAAGCTCCCTTTGCTTTCATTCTGTATATCTCATTTAATTTATTTTGCTGTACGGCTAAATCCTTTGTCATTTTCAGATAAATTTTCAAGTAAGATTTGAGTGATTTCAGTTATCCTAGATATTGTCCTAGATATATACCTAGATATATACCTTCCAACATCAGTAGAGAGGAGAGGGACGCACTCACCACTCTTAGCAAGGACAAAAACATCATCATTCTCCCAGCAGACAAAGGAAGGTGCACAGTGATTTTGAACCAGAAAGACTATCATGAGAAAGTTATGACACTCCTTAGTGACTTAACCACTTATGAACCTCTGAAAAGAGATCCAGGAAGTGG
>NW_023627931.1:0-811 GCF_014905685.2 Nematolebias whitei | reverse complement strand
GAGCAGGACAAGGCTATTGACCGTTTTCTGTACCACAGACTGTACCCAGGGGAGGCCACACCTAGTCTGTATGGTTTACCTAAAATCCACAAACAAGGTGTACCTTTAAGACCTATTGTTAGCATGATTAACTCTGTCACTTACAATGTTTCCAAATATCTGGCGTCTGTACTCATCCCTTTAGTTGGCAGCTCAGAACACCACATACAGAACACCATGGACTTTGTGGACAAGGTGAGGGATGTCATCATGGAGACTGATGAAACAATGGTCTCTTTTGATGTCACATCACTCTTTACGTGCATTCCTGTTGATGATGCAGTAGAGGTGGTCAGTTTAAGATTAAAATCAGACACCACTCTGAGCAGCAGGACCACGCTTTCCACAGAACAACTGTGTCAACTCTTGAAACTGTGCCTGCAGTCAACCTACTTCACATATGGGGAGCAATATTATAGGCAGAAACATGGGTGTGCTATGGGGTCTCCAGTTTCTCCTATTGTTGCCAACCTGTACATGGAGGAGGTAGAAAAGAGAGCCTTGACGTCCTTTTCAGGGACACCACCAAGTCATTGGTTCAGGTATGTTGACGACACCTGGGTTAAAATCAAATCTCAGGAAGTCCAACATTTTACTGACCACATCAACTCTGTGGATAAATACATCAAGTTCACACGAGAAGATGTAAAAAATGGCAAGTTGGCTTTCTTGGACTGTGAGGTCTCAGTCTCTGATAGAGGACATTTGCAAACTGAGGTGTACCGCAAACCCACCCACACAGACCAGTATTTGCAGTTTGACTCCCATCACC
>NW_023627930.1:0-2378 GCF_014905685.2 Nematolebias whitei | reverse complement strand
GAATCCGTTTAATTTATGAATATATCACAGTATATGTTCATCTACATGCTGGTGTCCCGTACGGGGGTGATTGAAACATCTGTTCAAAATGTTTTTTTGTGAGGACCTCGTGTTCACTTTTAAATTGAAGGAAGTGTTCTTCAATTTCCTGAACCACCTCTTTTTCGCTGTTTAACCTTATTGCAAGGTCATCAGCCTTCTCAACCACTGTATAGAATGATTCTTTCAGCAAAATCACAATTTTAGCCAGCTTTTCATAGCTTGACTTTGTAATTTCTGTAGAGGTCACACTCTCTGCAACCTCCATCAGATTGTCCAATAACTCTTTTGGGTTCATGCTGTCCACCTGTTCACCATATCGATGTAAAGATTCTGTGAGCAGCGTCAACGCTCTCTCTAAACAGTCCTTCATCTCATAAGGATCAAAATCCTTTTCTATCACACCTGTCATGGTTATTCACTGTGTAGCCTTATCTGTGTAAACAGTTGCCAACCTCAGAAGTTTTTTAACAGGTAAATATTTGTATGCAAGTGTTATGTGAGGTTCACACACTTTTTAGCTCTGGGTTCACTGAAGTACTGTAATAAGTCAACTTATTCAAATGTGGGCACCTATTTGTAGGTTTTACCCCAATTCATGAATATTCTTAAGTAAATGCTTCTCTGCAGTGTTACTTTTTAATGTGCTTATTTTTAACAGATACAAGAACCAGCTTCTTAGTGATATTTACTCTAAAGCACTTAACATTAAATAAACCTGCAATTTTTCTAAAAGTTTAAAGCAACTTTAGTTTTAAAACGCTTTCTTAAGCCGTTTTTTTTTTTTACAGAAATTCGCTATTTTAACAGTTACTCATTAAACCAGGTGGGTGAAAAGAGAAAGAAAAATGATGATGAGGAATAATCAGTCTCCCCTTCAGGAAAACTGTTATACTCCTCTTTTCCTGCCATTATCTTCTATTTAAAATAAATATGAAGATATGTTGTTTTAGGTGGTAAAAATAAATCAGAAACGTTTCCTTTTTCTGATATAATTACTCTTATTTAGTGGTCTAGCAATTAAACGTGTATTATCTTTTCAGCAAAGGAGTAAACTTTATCAACTCTGTGAATATCTGGACTGTATCTTTTAAAAAGTTTCTAATTTTTCATTCTGCACCTCTGTCTGAGGAATTTAGTGAATGAAAAATGTCCTGGTAAATGCCTTTCTTGCATAAATACCTTAATCACTTTTTAAATGCAAGATAACAGTAATAATTCAGCTTGAAGAAGGTTTATTAACTCAAAAATGCGTCTGACAGAAATAAGCACGTCTAATTTCACCAAAATAACTTAAAAACGAAGTGAAACTGTGATTTCAAGTTTCCAACAGCAGGTGGTGGTGTTAGCTTTATACCAGCAGGAGCCTATGACAACTTCCTGTGGACGTTCTGTTGACATCCTGTCGTTAGCCGCTTAGCTTAAAATTAGCATCGGCTAAACTCAGTTAAATCAACATTTCTGAACAGATTTACAGCTTAAACGTGGCGTTGTTTCAACAAGCACGACTTCTTTGCATGAAACATGAGTTTTGTGGGACATGTGGCTGCTCCATTTAGTGATTTTAAGCACAGAAAAGGCTTCGGTTCAACCGAGCTTTACAACCTGACATCAGAGGAAGTGACGCAGACACGTCACTCATTTCTCAGCGTATCAGAGCGTTCCACACGGCCGTTTTCAACCAATCACAGAGACAAACAGTGGGGGTGGGTTTTATATCGCTGACTCAGAGGAAGTGACGCAGACACGTCACTCATTTCTCAGCGAATCAGGGCGACCCAACTCAGCGGTTTTCGACCAATCGCTGCTCGCCATTTCAGCTAGCGTGTTAGCATTTAGCCTGAAAAAGTCCGTCAACTTTCTGTCCATTAACTTTCAAAATGCACTATTTTCTGTTAAAAATGTAACTAATAAGCTCTCAAAGCTCCACTGAGACTTCGCTCAGTCCTTAAAACGTCTCTCCATCCATTTAAAACACTCGTTCGGACTTATCAGAACCGAGCCGGACCAGAACCGGGTCTGCAGCAGAACCTCCGTCCGTTTAAACAGAATCCACGTTTTTCACAAACCCAGCTTCTTGTTACATAACAGATGTACAAATTTAGCTTTCAAACGAAACCCATTGACCTTATTTCAGCTTTCAAAACATCACAAGCTGCAAGCTTTCTCTGAGCCCCGCAGCTGCGCTGCGTTTCACACAGCCACAATCTGCACTTTTCATTTTATGCCAACATGCTAATTCAATTGTTACACGAATACAGTCCTTTTATGAACCTGTCACGGGCCACCAGTATGTAGATGAACATATACTGTGATATATTCATAAATTAAACGGATTC
>NW_023627929.1:1553-2378 GCF_014905685.2 Nematolebias whitei | reverse complement strand
TGATTGGCACCAACACTTTGGATGTTGTGTATAACCAGTGTTGTCAGTCACAGTCTGAGTTCTGCCCTGTGCCTTTTGGATATAGAGCAGTGCATAAAATTTTGGAGATAAGGCGCAAACTGACAACTGATGACTATCACGGCATTTTAAAAATGCAGTCATCGATCCCACAGGTTGTTCCTGCTCAAAAGACTGCCGTGTTGGATGCTCTTCTCATATGCCCATTACTACAAGGTGAAAAAGAAGTGATTGTTCAGCATCCAACCTCTTTCTCTCTACCTGGTGGTTTGATAGTAAAATCCAGCCTTTTTGATCTACCTCCTGTCCAGTCTGTTTCTCTGCCAGTGGTGATCACCAATGAATCTGACCATGACATTGTGATTCCAGCCAGAGCAGCCATCGCTGAAGTCAGTACCATCCAGACCATTCTTCACAAAGAGCAAAGTGTGCATCAAACTTCCCAGAGTTCAGAGCCAAATCTAACAAAGTTGAGTTACAATTTTGGAGACTCGCCGCTCTCAGCTGAATGGAAGCAACGTATAACAAACATGCTCAACAGTATGTCAGACGTTTTTTCAAAGCAGGATCTTGATTTTGGTCGCACAGATAAAGTCAAGCATGAGATCAAGCCTGTGGTCGCTGTCAGGTAGATGGTGCATGCTATCTGTGTGTGCCTGTTGGTTGCTCAGGTTGGGTTTTTGGTGGTACCCCTCTCTTGGATCAATTTGGGCCCCACATTTGGTGTGGGGCCCACTCCCCCCGGTCGTGCCCCCCTTTGGCGGGGGACCCCCTTGCCGCCGGTGCATTGGTGGCTCTCGGTGTCTG
>NW_023627929.1:0-1453 GCF_014905685.2 Nematolebias whitei | reverse complement strand
GGGCTCGGTGTCCATGGCTGGATCTACTTGGGGGGGGCATGGGTCGCAGGCCGGACCTGTGGGCTCGTCGCTGCAGCTTCCTGGAGGCTCTGCATTGTGGTGGCTGGGGTCACCCGGTTCTTTCCTCTGCTCCTCTCTGGGGGGGTGCGGTTCTCCCTGTTGGGAGACTCCTGGGGCTCCGGGCCTGTGGGCCGCTGTGTGTCTGTGGCTCCGGTCCTCCCTATGTTGCCATTGTGTCCTGGGGGACGGGTCTGTGGGCCCCCGCGTCCACTATTGGGCATTCTTTTGGAGAAATCTGGTGGTGGCAGGCGTGCTTGCGCGGGTGTTTGGATTCAGGTGCTGTGACAGATGCACGCTAGGTTGGGTAGTGGTGGAAGCTAGATGATTCCTTGTGCAATGTCGAATGTTTCATGGTGATATTGTGGGTGGCATTGTGCTGTGCACGTTGTTTTGTCGTGGTGGTCTCTCGTTTTATCTATTTCTCTTTTATTATTTAATTATTCTTCTTTCTTCTCTCTTTAAAAAAAAACAAAAAAAACAAAACAAAACATGCTCAACAGTATGTCAGACGTTTTTTCAAAGCATGATCTTGATTTTGGTCGCACAGATAAAGTCAAGCATGAGATCAAGCTGTCAGATCCCACTGCTTTTAAACAGCGGCCAAGGCCCATCCATCCCCTAGATGTGGATGCTGTGCGTAAACACATTCAAGAACTGCTGCAGTCTGGTGTTATACGTGAATCCAACTCACCCTTTGCTTCCCCCATAGTTGTAGTGCGGAAGAAAAATGGTGCAGTACGTCTCTGTATTGATTACAGGAAATTGAACGCACAGACCATCAGAGATGCATATGCTTTGCCAAAGCTGGAGGACACATTTTCAGCACTGTCTGGCTCTACATGGTTCTCCACATTGGATTTAAAATCTGGTTACTACCAGATTGAGATGAATGAATCAGACAAGGATAAAACTGCCAAGGATAAAACTGCATTTTTCTGTCCGCTTGGATTTTACGAATTCAACCGCATGCCTCAAGGGGTAACTAATGCTCCTAGCACCTTCCAACGCCTCATGGAACGGTGCATGGGATACATGAATTTAAAAGAAGTGCTTGTTTTCAATGACGACTTAATAGTGTTTGCACCAACTCTAGAGGAGCATGAACTCCGGCTGAGGAAAGTTCTTCAATGCCTGAAAGAATTTGGTTTGAAGCTGTCAGTTGAAAAGTGTGTTTTCTTCCAGACATCTGTTCGCTACCTTGGACATGTAGTTTCAAGTGATGGAGTGGAGACGGATCCAGACAAGATTTCCACATTAACATCTTGGCCGGTTCCTCAGACTCTAAAAGAGCTCAGATCATTCCTTGGTTTCGCAGGGTATTACCGCCGGTTTGTGGAGGGGTACTCATCAGTCGTCAAACCTCTCAATGAATTAACAGCTGGATATCCACCCA
>NW_023627928.1:0-2379 GCF_014905685.2 Nematolebias whitei | reverse complement strand
TCAATTGACCTAATTAGTGTTAATTGGTCTTCCAGCTGTTCGTTATATGCTCATTTTCCTTTTTCCAGCCACTTATTGCTACTTGTCCCAACTTTTTTGGAATTTTTTGACACTGTAAAATTTTGAATCAGTATATTTTTCCTTTAAAATGTTACATTTACTCAGATTAAACTTTTGATCTGTCATCTATGTTATATTATGAATAAAATATTGACATTTGCCATCTCCACATCATTGCATTCAGTTTTTATTCACAATTTGTTTAGTGTCCCAACTTTTTGGGAATCCTGTTTGTGTATATATATATATGTATGTATGTATGTATGTATATTTGTTCATTTATATATACATGTATGTATATGTATACTCACACGTACTTACAGTGCCTTGCAAAAGTATTCGCCCCCCTTGAACTTTTCAACCTTTAGCCACATTTCAGGCTTCACACATAAAGATATAAATTTTTTTTTTTTTGTGAAGAATCAACAAGTGGGACACAATCGTGAAATGGAATGAAATTTATTGGATGTGTCAAGCTTTTAAAAAAAATAAAAAACTGAAAAGTGGGGTGTGCAATATTATTTGACCCCCTTGCGTTAATACTTTGTAGCGCCGCCTTTTGCTGCAATTCCAGCTGCAAGTCTCTTGGGGTATGTCTCTATAAGTTTTGCACATGGAGAGACTGAAATTCTTGCCCATTCTTCCTTGCAAAACAGCTCAAGCTCAGTGAGGTTAGATGGAGAGCATTTGTGAACAGCAGTCTTCAGCTCTTTCCACAGATTCTCGATTGGATTCAGTTCTGGACTTTGACTTGGCCATTCCAACACCTGGATATGTTTATTTGTGAACCATTCCATTGTAGATTTGGCTTTATGTTTTGGATCATTGTCTTGTTGGAAGATAAATCTCCGTCCCAATCTCAGGTCTCTTGCAGACTCAAACAGGTTTTCTTCCAGAATGGTCCTGTATTTGGCCCCATCCATCTTCCCATCAATTCTGACCATCTTCCCTGTCCCTGCTGACGAAAAGCTGGCCCAAACCATGATGCTGCCACCACCATGTTTGACAGTGGGGATGGTGTTTTCAGAGTGATGAGCTGTGTTGCTTTTACGCCAAACATATTTTGCATTGTGGCCAAATGGTTGGATTTTGGTTTCATCTGACAAGAGCACCTTCTTCCACGTTTGATGCGTCTCCCAGGTGGCTTGTGGCAAACTTTAAACAACACTTTTTATGGATATCTTTGAGAAATGGCTTTCTTCTTGCCACTCTTCCATAAAGGCCAGATTTGTGCAGTGTACAACTGATTTTTGTCCCATGGACAGACTCTCCCACCTCAGCTGTAGATCTCTGCAGTTCATCCAAAGTGATCATGGGCCTCTTGGCTGCATCTTGACCAGCCGGTCAAAGCAGATGGCTGCTTGTCCTGAGCCTGTTTCTGCTGGAGGTTTCTTCCTTTTAAAAGGGAGTTTTTCCTTTCCACTGTTGCCACTTTGCTTGCTCAGGATGGGAGACTGCAACAAAGCCAAGATTCAACTTGTCTGCTGGATTCCTTATATAGAGAACTTTACTAATTGGCTTTTATGCATGTGAATGTTCCTGTAAAGTGCCCTGAGACAAGTTTGTTGTGATTTGGCGCTATATAAATAAACTGAATTGATTTGAATTGAATTGCATCTCTGATCAGCCTTCTCCTTATTAGAGATGAAAGTTTAGCGGGACTGCCGGGTCTTGGTAGATTTGCAGTGGTCTGACACTCCTTCCATTTCATTATGATTGCTTGCACAGTGCTCCTTGGGATGTTTAAAGTGTGGGAAATCTTTTTGTATCCAAATCTGGCGTTAAACTTTGCCACAACAGTATCTCGGACCTGCCTGGTGTGTTCCTTGATCTTCATGATGCTCTCTGCGCTTTGAACTTAACCCTGAGATCCAAAAAAGTTCAATCTGGTCCTCTGGACATTCAAAAACTTAGTTGGCAGCTCAGAACACCACATACAGAACACCATGGACTTTGTGGATAAGGTGAGGGATGTCATCATGGAGACTGATGAAACAATGGTGTCTTTTGATGTCACATCACTCTTTACGTGCATTCCTGTTGATGATGCAGTAGAGGTGGTCAGTTTAAGATTAAAATCAGACACCACTCTGAGCAGCAGGACCACGCTTTCCACAGAACAACTGTGTCAACTCTTGAAACTGTGCCTGCAGTCAACCTACTTCACATATGGGGAGCAATATTATAGGCAGAAACATGGGTGTGCTATGGGGTCTCCAGTTTCTCCTATTGTTGCCAACCTGTACATGGAGGAGGTAGAAAAGAGAGCCTTGACGTCCTTTTCAGGGACACCACCAAGTCATTGGTTCAGGTATGTTG
>NW_023627927.1:0-2380 GCF_014905685.2 Nematolebias whitei | reverse complement strand
CTTCTCCTATTGGACCTTACATCTGCTTTTGACACCATCGACCACAAGATCCTCATTTCTAGACTGGAGCAGTGGGTGGGCATCACAGGGTCAGCCATTAAATGGTTTGGGCCACCTGGGACTCAATTTTATTGTACACCTTAGACATTCATTCATAACATCCTCATGACATTCACATATAGGAACTTGAGGTGGGCACATGGCTATTGGGTGGTGGGATGACCTTACTCTCACCCCCTGTGCCTGTGCTCACTTACAACGGTTGCATTTAGACACTAGGGTTTGGATAGAGTTGGGGTGGAGGGGAAACTGGCATCATGCCAGCCTTTGCTCCTTCTTCTTTCCTTTTTAATGGCACTATACAACAACACACATCAACAGCACATCTAGGGGCGGGGGTGTATGTGTCGGGGTCTTATTTATTTATTTATTTATTTATTTATTTTTTCCCCTAGTTCCCTAACTGCCATTCCGGGGGTGGGGTCCAGGGGAAGGGCAGGCCGTCGGGTGTTGACCAGGACAATGTGGGGGTTCGGGGTCTGGGGGATTGCCGTGGGCGGTGCTGGCGCTGTGCTCTCCCTGCGGTTGTTTGGACCCCCTGAGCTTGGCTCTTGGGTGCCATGGTTGGCCCGCTGGCCGGGGTGGCTGCCGGGGCCTAGCGGGCGGTCGGCTGGGGGCGCGTGCTTGGTTGTTGGTAGTGTGTGGGGGTGGTCGGTGGCATGTCCTCTTCGTGGTGGGGGGTGTCCTGTCAGCTGGGCGTGGCCTGGGCCAGGTCTGGGATATTGGCTCTTCTCCGCTCGAGAATGAATGGGTTTACCTCCTGGGTTTGGGCATGGGCTGCCCCCTGTAGAGGGCGGGTACTTGTCTTGGACCTGGGGGGTATAGAGTGCATATCGGGAATAAGAATGAAATGTATCATTATTGTATGTTTTTTAGTGATTGAGTGTGAGAATGAGGCTGGGACTGTGTGATTGTGTCTGTGTATGAATGGGTATTTGATAGGCCGAGACTCGGACTGCCCCCTCTTTGATACAACTGCGGGTGCTTGGCATCGCGCCCCTACCGCGCGGCCCCCTGGTGGGGTGTGCCCTTGCCTGCCGGTGCGCTTGGGGCCCTTGGAGTCGGGGGCTGGGTGCTTGGGCGTGTGTCAGCTCGGCCTGGTGTCTGCCTGGTGGGGCTCGGGTACTCTGGCCCTGTCAGGCCTTGGCCTGGGTGGTGTGGGTCCTCGGTGCCCGGGCCTCCGTGCCCGGGCCTGGACCTGCATCGGTGCGGCGGGTTCTGGCGGGGGCCTATGAGTTCGTCGCTGTTGGCCCCGGGGGGTCACTGCATGTGGTCGCTGGTGGGGTTCTTACGGCTCTCCCCTGTGGTCCTATCTGGGGGGTGGGCGAGTGGTTCGTCCTGTGTGGGTGGCCCTGGGAGCTCCGCGGTTGGGGTCCCTCCTGGGGTCTTGGGCTCTGATCCCCCCTTTTTTCGTCTGCCCCTGGTCTTGGGGGTCGGGTCTCTGCTGCTTCACAGTTACTATTAAATATTCTATTAGAGAAGCCTTATACACTTATGCATGCTCACAACCACACACAAATAGAAGCAGGGATGCTTATGTAGGCTTTATATGTAGATATATAGATATGTATATGAATGTATAGTCATGTGTATGTATGTATGTATATAGGCGTAGGTATATATATTTATGGAAACTTACTGCAAAGCCATGAATATTTTAAGTTCTTTATACATATGTATTTTGTTGCTGTGTTTTGTCATGTTCTTTGCAGGTGAACAGAACAGTGGCTGGGTATTTTGCCGTGTGCTCTCTTTGTGTATATTTCTTATATTTTGGAGTCTTACTTTGTCTTTTCTTTCTTTCTATCCTATTAAAAAAAAACTACACTAGATAGTCACTAGAATAAATATTTCATAATAATGGTGTGGAGAGGATGGCTGTAAGGGAAGAAGGGAGGCCATCAAAAGAAAAAAAAAAGAAAAAGTGGCAAACACCCGGGCACTCTTTTCGCCACCAGCTCATGATCTGTCCATCCCATCTCAGTGTGTGGCTGTGTTTGACCACTTTGAGCCCTTCTCTCTGTCTTCACTGGAGCAGGTAATGTGCAGCATGAAGCCATCTGGTTCTCCCTTTGATGTGGTCCCCCCTCGACTACTAATGAAGTTTTTCCTACCCTGGGTCCTTTTATTCTCGCTATTCTGAATAGCAGTTTATCCTCAGGTGTGGTGCCAAAAACTTTTAAACATGCTGCTGTCCAGCCCCTCCTGAAAAAACCTAACCTTGACCCCTCAGTCATGTCCAACTTCCGGCCTGTCTCCAGACTCCCATTCATCTCTAAACCACTGGAAAAAATTGTGGAGTCTCAGTTGAAACAGTTTT
>NW_023627926.1:172-2380 GCF_014905685.2 Nematolebias whitei | reverse complement strand
TAGGAGTGTTTAAAAACATTTCATTATGATGGCTAAAGCGTGATCACTGGTCTATATCAAGCACATGCAGTCAGCACCCCTAGGGATAAAAGGGTGATAATCACCCAGATAAACACAAGCTCTACTATCAAAACACTGCATTGTCACATTAAATAGTGCTTCGACCAAATGCATGAAAGGCAAACGCTGAAACATGAAGAAGTGGGATTTGCAGCAAGTTGCATGCACGTGGCTTTGTTTTAATCACACCAGATCAAAACACAGGTTTTAACAGCTCCGTAGTGTAGCACCTCTATGTAAATATTAAGGGTCTTTAATTAATTTGGTGTAATTGTGGCCAGCTGGTGCGTTAACTGCATCATCATGATGGGAACTTATATTCTGCCCTGCAAAAGCAAAACGCTGCATCAACACGTTTGAGCAAAACTGAGTTAGGACTTGAATCTGACCTTTTCAGTGTCTATAGAAAATATAGATGGCTCTGCGCGTTCAGTATGAGCAATGTTGTGCTGTAGCACGTTAAACCTAGCTGTGGAAACAGAGGCAGCGTCGACTCTAGATGCATTCGATCATCAGTTTTGCCCGACTATTGTTCTGGAACTATAAAGTAAAATGAAATTAAATACCTCTTTTCATGTCAGAGATTTAGAGGAAAAATCAAACCCTAAAAATTACATCATTTGCAATGTCATGCAACTGTGCAATATATTGGTGATTTTGTATAAGCTGTCAGTGCTCAGACACAATGACTGATTAAATATTTTGCTAACAAGCACACAGTTGACTGTAGTTAGTGCCATGGTTGTAGACAAATTTGCTGGGAAATCATGTGTTGTCCATAAAGGATGTGTTGGGGACAATGCTCAGGTATCGCAAGATCGAATTCTTGCTCAATTTCTGTTAAAGTGTTTGAGTTAAAGCCATTTTTGTGTTTGCTAAAGTTAGTTGGCTATGGTATCCTTTGTTAAACTGACTGACTTCAAAAATTAATCAGTAGATAAACACTGTGATTACGTTCTGAACATTTTATAAAAGTCCATTCAGTGCTTCACGAGATATTTTTCTACATAAATACACAGTTGATCACACTAATAATAGAAAGTTAAAGAAAAGCTTTGCAGAGAGTGGTGAAGGCTGCACAGAAGTCTGTTGGAGTCAGCCTCCCCACCATCACAGACATCTACACCTCCAGATGAAGGAAGAGGGCCACCTGCATCATGAAGGACCCCACTCACCCAGCACACACACTTATTGCCCACTTATTTCTTAGTTGATCCTTATTAACAGTTTATTTTTACACTATATATTTTTGCTATATATGGATATGCTCATCCATATTTTTGTTGGATGCAACTGGGCCCTTGAGTACACAATTTCGTTCCACCTCATGTACAACATGTGATGCGAATGACAATAAAATCTGCTTGAACTTGAACTCATAAAAACAGATCTTGCCCAGTCGATTAGAGCTCATGTTGGTAATTTCTCACAGCTGCTTCATTAAATCTTTCCTCAATATCTGTAAACTTGACTGTGTTAGTCATTTTGTTGTTTATGGCTGCTTTGCTGTGGTGGTATCTTGAATCATGTTGACTTCAAAAGTTAACCGGTTCTAAATTTACACTTCATAACTACTGTCTGAAAGCTTCATAACAGTTTGTTCAGTGACTCATATGATATTTTGCTAACGATTTAAACAACGGAACACAGACAGACTAAAACATTATTGTCATTTTACCTTTAATGTATGTAATAAAAAGCTGGCAATCTAAAAAATTTACTTTAGTATTTTATTTTACAAACCTCCCTTAAAATGAATAGAATCTTCAAATTAGAAACTAACCTGAAATTTAAAACAAGTACTTTTGAGAAACATAATGCGTAACTTTTCTCCTATATGCAGCAGTGTAGTGGAGGGTATATGCTGTACATAAAGGAAGTGCACCCACTTTTACAGTCATTATGGAGGATGAACTGTTTCAAAATCTCCTTTTGATGTGCACACGACCTGCTCGTCTTTGCCTCAGTATATGAGCACCGCCGCAAAACCTGTCTCTCTCACTTCTGATACTTTTCAATTTTTAAAATGGCAAATGATGAGAGAATACCGAAGAAGCCTGTGACCTTTTTTTTTTTTGTAGTCTCTTGGTGCAGATGTCAGCAGAAGTTGCCAGCTCCAGGTTATTTAGGAAAATTACTCCAACACTA
>NW_023627926.1:0-72 GCF_014905685.2 Nematolebias whitei | reverse complement strand
GTTTCTTTAATTTAAAAAAAAAACAATTGATAATCAAATATGAATGTAAGCTCAAAGGCACGACCAAAAAAA
>NW_023627925.1:0-2380 GCF_014905685.2 Nematolebias whitei | reverse complement strand
GGGAAACACAGACACAAACAGAAACAGCAAAAGGTGCCATCCTTACAACAACCTTCTCAATAATCTTAGCCAGAAAAGGAAGTTTGGAGATTGGTCTGTAACTGCTATATGAAGAGGAATCCAAAATTAACCTTTTTTAAGAGTGGGTGGATGACAGCACTCTTTAGGCAAACAGGTACTTGACCAGAAGCTAAAGAAGCATTTACTATGTTCAGTACACTAGGACCAATGCACTGAAAGACACTCTTAAACAAGCCTGCAGGTAGAATGTCCAGAGAGCAGGAGGATGTCTTCATGGTGCTAACAAGCTTAGCGAGCTCATGAAGGGACACTGGCTGGAAGGAGTCTACTCTCTGCATCTACCCATTAAGAGGCAGTACATCAAAATCTTTGTAATTAGTACTCAACTGCCACAATTTCCTGACACCTCTGGCTCTCTGATGGGGTGTTGCAGCATCCCAGGTCCCCACAGCTGCTTTGGGGAAAGGCTACACTGTCCTGATGGGATGGTCATTCCAGCCAGCAGAAAACTGTCCAAATCAGCCTTGAGCCTTGGGAGGAAGCTGGGTACAGAATAGATGAAGATGATCTGAGATCCAATAATTCTCAGTCAGATGACCTGACTGAGAATTATTGGATTTGATACCTGGAAGATTGAGCATGAACTTTATTATCCGCAATATTCAGAAATCCATCTACTTCCAAACTGTGTAGTGCATCATATTAAATGTGTGTCATACCTGTCCAAACGCCCCTCCATAGACACTCAATTCTACAATTCAAAAACAGAAAATCAAAGAGCAGCAATGACTATATGTCATTTTGACTGTGACAGCATTTGGTAATCATTATTACAGAAAAAGTAATAACTGGTTGTGCATGCTTTTTCCACTAATAAATCTTCTGTAATCTGTGCCTCACATCATTTTGGCAATATGGACATTTCAACTCCTTCATCAGCTTTTACCATGTAAGATTTTGATAAAGCAAATTCAAACAGAATTTACAAACTATTCAAATACCAGCCTGACTCATACTGGAGGTTTATGCATTTGCAAATTTGTTTACTATGTAGTGAACTAAGCCTCAGGTCAGGTTCCTGACCCTGAGGGCCTTCCTGGGACAAGAACTGTTATTTCATTGATTTGAGTCCAGAAACACAAATTAAGTTCATCCAGAGACTTTCTAAGTGTGTCCTCCACTAATCAATTGAAAGAACACTCTCTTTTTTATTATCATTACTATTTTACAATATCTTGATAATCAAAGTGTGTTTAGTTCAAATCATTTTTAAATGTTGAAGTGAACTACTCATTTCAAATCAACTGTGAAACAGTATTAATGATTTTTAATCCTCATTCAAAGTAGAAATCTAGTTAATGTCTGTTACAGAGTAATTATTCATTTTCTTGATCTTCTGTCTGAAATGAGCAAGTTGTGATGTCGGTCAAAAGTCAGAGACAAACGCAAACAAGTTTATTGGAACGAACTGTCATGTTTTTAAAACCTCTCAGACAGAAACAGAGGAGCTGGCACCTGCTTTCTGTCATCTCGCCTAAACATTTCTCTGTCTGTTTCAAAAACATTTTTCTGTCTGTTCCAAAACATCTCACTGTTTTTCTGACTTCTAGTGACCTCTTACGTCACTAAAACCACACCCCTGATTGGCTCTTTCAGCCAATCAGGACTTCCCAAATGAACCGGAAACAGAACTCTTTAAATGTCGACACTTCCTAGTTCCAAGCAGTTCAGTTCGGAGAGCAGAACTGAACAGAAAAGTTGCTGGAGAGAACAAGAAGTTCCAGACATGATCCGAAGTTCTTCCGAGTCTCGTGGGGATTATGGAATCTTCCACATCTGAGTGGAACCTCTGACGGACTCACAGCTCATGTGAGTCCACCCGTGAGGTGAGCATGCTGTTGAACGAAGTACCGTCACTACTCTGGACGGTTCTCTGCTATCCTACGGAGACGCTGAAATGGTAACGTTGAAAGAGAACTCTACACCGACGCTGAGATATCTTCTGCAAGGTAAAAGAGTCGATTTCCACTACCGAAGTGTACCGAGGTAGAGCTGGGTTCGAATGGAGGGTGCCGTTCTTCGTCGACACATTTTCCCTCACACATCTTTTCTCTCCATTTAAACTCCTTCATTTCCCATCTTTAAAACTCTTCTATCTTGCCAGTAAATCATCCAGATATTTTCATAAATGTCTGTTGTAATTAGTTGCAAGTGAGATACCATGGCCGTATGGTTCTCATTGTAAAGCTCATCGATTAAGCTGTGTTATTGCGTACAATCAGAATAATCACGTGTACAATGTTTGATGTTAAATTTTGATTCTGTTAATAAATGACCACATTCATTTTGATGGGTCAAA
>NW_023627924.1:0-2380 GCF_014905685.2 Nematolebias whitei | reverse complement strand
AGCATTGTATGGAAACATACAGTGATGACATTATTATTATTATTATTATTAGTCACTTTTTTTGTAAGTATATAAAGCATTCATTGTTCAATAATTATTTCTTACCCCTATATGTAAAGAACAACGTAAACATAAAATTATTTCTTTCTTTAAGAGTTAGTGTAAAGAAACAAATACTACATCGAATTACGTAGAAATACACAGTATTTCAATGTTGACTATTTTATTGTTAGAATTATTAAAATCTTAAAAGTTAAATGAGAAAATATGAGTTAAAAATGAGGACTTTTGTTATATGTTTGACTATTTTTTTCTTTATAACAAAAAAAATTGCTTTTTATTTTCTTGTAGTCTTAAATTATGCATAGAAGAATTTGCAGTCTCTTGAATCAATATTGGGAATCCGGTCCGAAAATATTTTTCTTTCGTTTGCTGCTAATTGGGGTCACTAAAACGGAAGCTTCTTGTTTCTAAAATGCTTCGTGTCGTCCACGTTTGCATTTTCTCCAAGCATTTAGTTTCTGCAAAAAACCACATGCAGCATAAAAGCACGCATCTCAAAATATCTAACTTGACCAGACAGTGTAAGACAGAGTGAAGAACTGCTCACAGTAAAAACCTGAACAAAGAGTGCAGACAGGATTACTGAAATAATAATAATAAACTTTATTTATATACCACATATTTATAAACTGGAGTACACGGGGGGGAAAAAAGTGAACACAAGGAGAGAACATGCAAACACTACAAAGAAATACCCGAGGACCTTGTAGCTGTAAGACGACAGCGCTAACAACTAACCCACCATGCTGCCATTGTTGTAAAAGCCTTAATTAAATACATGCAAGTTTGTTTCTAAGTGTTTAAGCAGTTTAAAGAAATTTAGCCACAAACAGCTTGTAAATTTAGATTTTCACAGTTGAACGCAGCGAGAATGAGAAAATGTGATCACAAGGACTTAGACGAAAGAATCTAGGGGCCTTCTCTGTACTAAAGGAACCTCGGACAAGATTTAGTAACAAAATGTAATATGGTTGAGAAAGAAACAGAAATGTTTTTGCAACTATTAACAGTACCATCTGCTAATAGAACCTCTTCATTTTCTGTTTTCTTTACGATTGTAAGTTATTAAATGATTTTTAACTTGAGAAAGTACTTTATTCATAGATGATGTCACATCTTAGTAAATTTACCAGAACAAGAAAAAAACTAAACAAGTTCCAATTTGAACAAAACTTTATTGCTCGCTGTTTGAAACAAACAATACCAGACAGTCAGGAGCCAAAACACACACACACACACACACACATAGGTAGCCAACGTGATGTCCTGACCCCAAGGCAATGAGCGGAAAGCGACACACACCACATATTAATAGTGTGTGTGTCCCTGTGTGTGTGTGTGTGTGTCAGAGAAGCAGAGATCAAAGTATAAAAGCTCGCCTGCTCCCGTCAAGCCACATCCTCCAGTCAAACTCTCCGTTTCTCTGTTGTTCTGTCCGTCTCGGTCTGATCAGCACCTGCCTATTAGAGGGCGGCAGGGTTAATAACAGGTTGTGTGTGTGTGTGTGTGTGTAAACAGGTGACTGCACAAAGAAAACAGCATTTTCAAGGAAAAGTGTCTGTCTTTTTTTTTTTATCTCAGACCTGTTTGACCTGATGTCTGAATGTGTGTTTTGACTGTTTTCTGATTTCTAAGAATCTGCATGAAAAATGCACATCTTGCACAGTTTGCACGTCCGTTTTGGATATTCGGACACATTTTTTCTTTTGTATGTTTTTTTTGGGTGTGAAGTTCAGCCTGGCGTCATGTGTCAAAAAAAAAACAAAACAAGTATTCCAATAACCTTTGAGCGTTTCTTTCGCTTCAAAGGAGGGGTGAGCAAAGTGTGCAGACCAAAATACTTTAGAACACAACTGGAGACATGGAACAATGGGACGTTTTAAAGACTTTAAAATGTTTTTGTGTAAAGTTTTCGTAAAACTCACAGGATAAACATTTGCATATGACCAGACAAACCAAGTGGCTGCAGTTTGAGGAGGGAGGAAGCAAATATCTTTTGTCCAAGAAAATTAAACAATGAATCAGATTCTTCTAGTCCCTGAAGGAAATTTAAAAGTTAAATGTGGAGAAAAACCTTCAAATTTGTTCCAAACTTAACATGTTTCCTCACATAATATTATTTTCAAGGTTTGACTAAAATGACTATAAATCAGTCATTTTTTAAATTAGTTTAAACAAACAGTGTGCCTATGCATTCCTTCATTCATTCAACCTTTATTTATAAAGATTATTCTCATTGAGCCACAAGGACTCTTTTACAAGAGACTTGTTTTAAACAAAGAACACAGATGAGGTACAGACAATAATAGACAATCAT
>NW_023627923.1:0-2380 GCF_014905685.2 Nematolebias whitei | reverse complement strand
AGTAATCTTTGTTTCAAAAGTGTTTTTTTAATTTAATTATCAGTGTTTTAGTGACATACAATTCGTGGTGCTGAATAAACAAAAAATAAAATAAAATAAATCTGTTGCTTTCATTTTTCAACTTTAGTAGCATGCAATGTTTATTAATACTATAAATTTGGTTTACATAATTTTCATTGAGCTTCATGTAGATGGTTTAGTATATCTCGCCAACATAAATACTGCTTAGGATTATTAAACTGTTACTATTTGGCACATTTTAGTATGTTTTAGTGCAGCGCGGCGTGTGCGAATGTGTGTGTGTTCTTTTTACAGCTGGTCTTTGATCTTATTTAACAAACCTAAAAGAAAGTCAACGAAACTTTATAACTCTGGCCACAACACATATGTTAACAACGGAACAAAAATAAAGTTAAAGGAAAACATTATAAAATCAGAAACACAAGTACGTAGCAAACAGTTATCAGCCAATGTTAAATCTTGATCCGCAAATCTTATTCTACAGACGAAGAAGGCAAAGTATTTTAGCGCTATTCCCTTGTTTTTTTAGTGGGTACCAAATGCATTATGTATTATCTTTTGATCTGACAAGCAAAGCTGCTGTTTTTGTTTTTTGTTTTAGTTATTCGTTCTGTTTTAACTCTATTTTCTGCAAATTTTGTCGAGTCTAGGTATTTTTGGCCATAAATTTCATATCTTTTGTTTCTGCCTCTGAAAAGGTCTTACTTTTGTCATTACCCATGATTTATAGGTATGGTTTTAAGCGTTGTGTTTAAAAAAAAAAAAGAATCCTAATGGAGGTTTAAGCAAACTTGCTTTGAGTCCCGTGAACTAGCACTGCCAGGTTTCAAGGACTCGCCACAGAAATCATCTTCTCCTCCCACTCACACACACAGAGACAGACAGAAGTTTGCACCTGTCTATTTTTAGAAACTGCCGGCACACGAGTCTCACCCCTTGTTTTAGAAAGATCTCGACAGGAGTCTCACTTTTTTTCTTCCTTTTTTAAAAAAGGTCTTGAATAAGAGTCTTACTTTTTTTCCTGTCAATTAAGGTCTTTATTTAGAAGTCTCACTTTTGTTTTTACTGTAAAATCTCACTTGTTAAAAAGGTCTTGATTATACGTTATACTTATTTGGAATGAAAGTTCTTAACCCTAAATCTCACTTATTAGAAGAGGTCTTGACTCATTTAACAACAAATTTTTTGTTTTTTACTCACGTCACTGTTGTTGTGTGAAGCCCGGTCTGGTTTCTGTCAATCTGCGGTTTGTGGGCTCGTAACGGACCTAAATTCGCTGGCCTGGCTGGGAATAAAAAAAAAACCCCAGGGCTTTTGGTTTCACCGTGCGCACGGGTTTTGCAGCGTGTCTGGTCGAACTACACCAGCAAACAGGTATGTTTGAATCCGGGTCATGGCACCAAGTTATGTTGGGTATTTTCTCTGACCTATAAAGGAAATAAATTCACACAAGACAGGAGGATGAGTTGTAGCGCTCAGATCCTTTGCAAAGGGGGAGTCGCCTGATTGTGAGTCAGTGTGAGCTCCAAAGCCAGGCTGTCTGAGTTTGCTATTTATTGAAGCAGCAGAGGAAAACAGGTCAGTTTCACATGAACACAATCTTATCAGCGATGACGGTCAGAACATTCAGGAGATTGAGTCTGAACAAATAGTTTCTTGAAAAATGTCCACTTAATGTGATTCAGAACTTTCCAGAACTTGCACACAGCAAGATATAAAATTGAATCTGAATAGACCTTTTGTTCTGTACATGCAGAATGAGATAGAAGATGTTTAAAATGATAACATAGAAAACCTCTAACAACCATCTTTTTTTTTTTTTTTGACCTAACCCTGTTTGTCTTTTAGCAAAGAATCACATAAACCACCAGACAGGAGCAGTTCTATAATCTGAGCTTTAGGGGCACTTAGCCCTGAGTGCTGACAATGGCTCTTGGCGTGAACAACACGGTGTCCATTGGCATCAGAAGCATTTGTAATGTGAAGCAGAGAGGAGACACTGATGGGTGGTTCTGGGGGTCCTCTCCCAGAAAAGTTTGAATAAAGAAGATGCCATTTTCTGCGTTCTGCATCTACATTTACCTACATAAGTAAACATTTGATTCAATAACTATTTTAGAGCATGGCACAACAAGAAGTAGCCTGACCAACAGCTCCCCTTGTGTAAATAAAGCACGCTCTGCTTCTCTCACACATCCTAACCCCCTGGTCGACAACTGCCCACACTAACGTAGAGCTAAGCTAGAGCTACCTAAGATGTTACAGACATGACACTCTGCTTTTCATTACACAACCTACTAAACGCGTTGTGTAAAATCACTGCAATGCAAAACCCCAACAATGTTGTCCTAGGAAAGAG
>NW_023627922.1:1169-2380 GCF_014905685.2 Nematolebias whitei | reverse complement strand
AAACAACTAAGCTGTCAAACTAAGCAAGCAAAGCAAAACTTGTACTCAGGTTTGTAAAATGAATTAGGAGGCCACTTATTATGAAATGGAAAAGACGCATTAGCATCTGTGCTGACAACAGCAGAATACAAAAGATTGCAGATATTACAGAGACAATCGTGCCGAGCATGGGAGGTCACAGTAATAATTTTCGTCCTTCCCTGTAATCTCCACAACGTGTCTAATGCAAATGTATTATCTAAAATTAGCTTAAATAAGATGAAGAATGTTTTGGCAAATAGAAATGTTTCAAATAGTAGTTTATTTCACACTTCATTACTAGAATGCATCTCAGTTTAGTCTGTAAATAGCTTTACTTGTTGAACCAGTTCAATAAAATGTTCACATTCAAGCACTTGATGGGTCAGTGACATTTAAATAAGTGTCTAACCTTTACAATTCTGTGTAGAGACAAACCTGTTAGTCCTACATCTGGTTGTATTAGTCTCGAGTTCCAGTAGGAACACCTGGCTTTCAGTCTAACTCAGCTCACAGCTTTACCCCATATGCACGTGTTCATTTTACTTTTTTCTGATGAAATACTGAAAGATACCTACTGTTCCAAAGAAAATGAGAGTTTCTCTGCCTCTGTTTTGGATTGCACACAATATGAATTGATGGATAATGTATGAACAACTTTCCAGGCTAATTATATAATTTTACAGGTAGACATTTGTATTTTTTCCAGTTATGATACATTTTTATTGGGAATTACTGTCCTACCAATCAAAGTGCACAGCCTGACATCAGCCCAAGGAGAAACACTCAGACAAAATGTGCAAAAGATGTTTACAAGACTCCAACATTAATATGCTGTTCCCCTTTGACAGAAAGTTGTATTATTATATTTTCCATCTTACAGAAACTTTCAGGCAATCAAAGCAATTTATTTAAAAGCACTTAAAGCTTCCTGTGTTTTGAACTGTTTGTCATCTTGGAAATCATTTTGATTCATTTCATAAACACAGGATTTTTCTGAATGCAGTGTCTGGCCTTTATTAGACCAGACAAAGGAATTTTCATGTTATTTTTAATATGAATTGTTTTCTTTTCTAAAAATATGCACACACGTTTGTCAAAAAATGTGACTGTTTCTTAAATAACCTAGACAGATTTTTCACTATATATATATATATCACACGTCTGAATCCTCGGCCATAGATCGGAAGAGC
>NW_023627922.1:0-1069 GCF_014905685.2 Nematolebias whitei | reverse complement strand
CATACATATATACACACACACACACACACACACACACACACAGGTATATATAAATATATATTTCCAAAAGCAAAATTTCAGGATGAAATTAACAGAGCTGCACCAACATGCAGCCACCTTGAGCGGCACAATTCTAGAACATCGTATATATATAATTTTTATTTTTTTTACTGACATACATAAGACTGTTCTTTTAAAATGTAAATGGAAGTATGCATTAACCTTCACAATCAAACTAACATAAGCGTTATGTTCTAGTGATGTATTTAATTTTGCAAAACGTAGATGGTGAGAATACTACAATTAGAATATTTCTAAAATTGAACTTCAGCAGATAAAACTAGTACATGAATAAAATGGCCAAAAAACATATGAGTTTTAAAATAAACAAAAAGCTAAATTTGGAAGTACAATGCGTTTGCTTAAACAGGTAACACAAACGTCTTCTTGCATGCACGCATGAGCTCATTATACACACAGTTTGCCTTTGCATGTGTTAAGTGTTAGCTCTGTGCATACAAGCTGTTCATCTACATTACCCAGGTGTTTTAGCACCTGTCCCCTCAGGTTGCATGTCAGGATGAGAGAAGGCGGCAAGCAGAAAAGTGGAGTTGCCCATTCCCATCACAAGCAACCATCCCAATCAACCTGACTTTACAGAGTCAGTAAAACCACCAAACAAATAGAGATACTCATGGCTTTACCCAACAGCTTTTGAAGACGGGAGATATTTTGAGGTTGCTCAAAAATTCCTTTGATCTAGTTGCGAGCTGCCCAAAATAAAGAGGAGGCATAACAGAACGTAGAGAGGAGAGAAGACATCTGGGAGGAGGAGTGGATTAGGGATGTCTGAGTGTGGGAACCAGAGCTGGAAAAAATAAAAGTGGTTACAAAACAGCCTGATTGTAATCTTTTTACATGAGGTACACATCCTCTGTGCATCTGGTTTTCGACTGAGGCTTAATGTGTAATGATACATAATTTCATAAAAAGGGTAGATGCTTTATTGTTATTATTATTATTATTTCTGTATATCCGAACATAGAAAGCCCGAACCCAATCCTCAGGA
>NW_023627921.1:0-2381 GCF_014905685.2 Nematolebias whitei | reverse complement strand
TTTCTTGAAAATCAAGTGGAAGAACACTCTCTTTTTATTATCATTACTATTTTACAAATGTTGATAATCAATGTGTCTTAGTTCAAACCATTTTAGATGTTGCAGTGAACTAATCAATTTTATTAACTGTAGAACAGTAATAATGATTTTTAATGCTTATGCAGAGTTAGAATTCATGTTAAGGTCTGTTACAGATTTTTATGCATTTTCTGATTTCTGTCTTTGAATGAGCAAGTGTGCGTTTTCCAAGGTCAGGAGTCGAAACAGACATGTGTTGGAACAACTGTCTTGTTTACATCCTCTCAGACGTAGAGCTGGCACCTGTTTCTAAAACTCGCCAAAACAAAACTCTCTCTGTCTCTGAGAACAGTCTAACCTGTTCCATAACAATTCTTGCTTTTTTCTGACTCCTAGTAACCTCTTACGTCACAAAACACACCCCTGTCTGGTCGGTACTGACCAATGGGAAGACTCCCAAATGAACCGGGAAAAGGGCTCTTTAAAATGTCGGTACTTCCTGGTTTACACAGTTCTGTGGGTTTGGAGAAGTTCGGCGGTGCGGAGAGTTCTGATATGTCCTAGTGCTGTGCAGTTGCTTTGGGAGCCAGTTCTGGATTTGCCCAGTTCTCAGTTCTGTGAAGTTCTGTTGGGTCTGGCTGGGAGCCGGGAAGACCCTGACATGACCACAGAGCTCTTCCGAGTTTCATGGGATTATAACACTTTCCACTTGCTGAGGTGAGCTTGTGTCGGACGGAATCTCGTCACTACTTCGGACGAGTCACAGCCATCCTACGGAGACGCTGAAAAGGTAGCGTTAACTGGAGCTCCTCTTCACTGATTCATCGTCAGAATGAGGTAAATGTCTGGTCTCCTACTGAGCATACCGAGGAGAGCTGGGTTCGAATGGAGGGTGCCGTTTCTGAAGCTGACACCACATTCTCCCTCATCCATCTTTTACTCCCTTTAAACTCCATCTTTCCATCTTTAAATTCTTCTCTCAAGTAGAAATCCTTCCAGATATTTTAGAAATGTCTGTGTAAAGTGCTCATCCACCGCCGTGTGGATAATTGATCATAATTGTACAGTTTTCATAAATGTCTGTGGTGAAGCAACGGAAAATCATGGCCGTATGGTTTTCCTGATTGATTGATTATGTTGTTATTTTCATATTTTGCCAAATTAATGTAAATGTTTGATGTTAAACTTTGATTCTGTAAATAAATGACCGCATTCATTTTGATGGGTCAAAGATAAATGACGTCTCACGTTTGCATTTCATTAAATTCAATGCACGTTTTATTCAGTCCAGAAAAATGAGGAATCCGTTTTAATTGATGAATATTTTGCAGCATCTGTTCATCTACAACTGGTTGGGCAAAAAACACCCACACACTCTCCAGGACCCTGCTGAGGGTGTAGAGCTGGTCCAGTGTTCCACGACCAGGACGAAAACCAAACTGCTTTTCCTGAATCTGAGGTTCGACTATCAAATGGAGCCTCCTCTCCAGAACTCCTGGACCAGGGAGGCTTAAGAGTGTGAGCCCCCTGTAGTTGGAACACACTCTACAGTACCCCTTTTTGAATAGGGGGACCAACACCCCAGTCTGCCAATCCAGGGGAACTGCCCCCGATGTCCACACAATATTGAAGAGCCGTGTAAGCCAATACAACCCCACAACATCCAGAGCCTTAAGGAACTTCGGGCGAATCTCATCCACCCCTGGGGCCCTGCCACCGAGGAGCTTTTTAACCACCTCGGTGACCTCAGCACCAGAGATTGGAGAGCCTGACCCAAAGTCCCCAGGCTCCACTTCCTCAGTGGAAGATGTGCCGATGGGATTGAGGAGGTCTTCAAAGTATTCTGCCCACCGACCCACAACATCCCGAGTTGAGGTCAGCAGCACACCACCTCCACTATAAATTGTGTTGGTGGCATACTGCTTTCCCCCCCAAGATGCTGGATGGTGGACCAGAATCGCCTCGAAGCCGTATGGAAGTCATTCTCCATGGCCTCTCCGAACTCCTCCCATGCCCAAGTTTTTGCGTCAGCGACCACCCAAGCCACATGCCACTTGGACTGCCTTACCCATCAGCTGCTTCCGGGGTCCCACAGGCCAAATAGGCCTGATAGGACTCTTTCTTCAGCCTGACAGCATCCCTCACCACCGGTGTCCACCACTGGGTACAAGGGTTACCGCCGCGACAGGCACCGACAACCTTGCGGCCACAGCCTCGATAAGTCACCTCGACAATAGAGGCGTGGAACATGGCCCACTCTGACTCAGTGTCCCCCACATCCCCCGGAACGTGTTCGAAGTTCTCTCTGTGGGATTTAAAGCTCCGTCTCACAGGAGACTCTGCCAGACGTTCCCAGCAGACCC
>NW_023627920.1:1168-2381 GCF_014905685.2 Nematolebias whitei | reverse complement strand
GGTCATTTATTTTCAGAATCAAAGTTTAACATCAAACATTTACATTAATTTGGCAAAATATGAAAATAATAACAGACAAGTTTCACAGATAATAGACTTCAATCACACGGCGGTGATTGAGGATTTTGCTTCAGATATTTCTAAAATATCTGTACTGATTTTAAGAGAAAGCAGAGTTTAAGATGGAAATGGAGATTTATCTTACAGAGAGATTTGTGAGGGAATTAATCTGTTTGACCAGAAACGTGCACGCTCCTTCAGATCTCAGCTTGCGACGGTACGCTTGGTCGAAGTAGAATCGTTACCTGGTTGATGATAAATCAGCTCGGTATAGAATCCTTCAGACTCTTTCAGCGTCTCCGTTGAGAGCAGTTGAAATCCTTCGAGAGTCGTACGAGGTTGTTCAAACAGAAGTTATAATCCCAAAACGTCTCTGGATCATCCTGAACGCGTTTGCATCCAAGAACTCTAACTCCATCACTCATCAGCACTCTGTGTGGAACTCTCAGAGCTCTGCAGCATCAGACTCTTTTAGCTCCATTAATCTTCAGCGTCTGGCTTCAGACTTCAGACTCTGTGCACTCTCTAGTTGAACTCATTCCTGAGCGCAGCAACTGCAGCCAACCCATGAACTGGGAAGTTGCCACATTTTAAATGGGTCGACTTCCGGGTCATTTGAGAGCTTTTTGATTGGTCGATGGACCAGAATAGAGGTGTGGTTTGTGATGTAAGATGTTATCAAATTCGAGGTCAGAGAATGAGATTGTTCAACAACAGACAGAAAGATTATTGCAGAAAACCAGACTTCGTGGAGTCAAACTCTTCTGTATCTTCTGTAAAGATTAAACATGACATTTTTTCTCGGTAAACATTTTAGTTGACCGAGAGCCGACCTTTAACATACTTACAAAACTCGCTCATTGCAGACAGAAAAATCAAGAAATGCATATTAACCTGATTTCTTCTTTGAATGAGGAATAAAAATCATTACTTACTGTTTATGTAAAATAAAAATGAGTAGTTTTCTTCAACCTGTAAACATTGAGTGAACTAACACAATTTGATTATCAAACATTTGTAAAATAGTAATGATCATAGAGGATTGTCTTTTCTACTTGATTAATTCAAGGAAGAAAGTCACCAGATGGCTCAAACTGTATTTCTGGATGCAGATCAATGAAATAACAGTCTCTGTTCATCTGATCAAGATTTG
>NW_023627920.1:0-1068 GCF_014905685.2 Nematolebias whitei | reverse complement strand
TTTTTTTTTTTTTAATTAGCAGGAGCAGAAAGAGCACATTTGCTGAGTTAGGCTAAAAGAAGATGAAATGAGCACAAAAAAGGTGGAATTAGCTGAAAAGTCTAAATTAAGTAGGAAAAACTGTTAAACAGTAGCTGAAAAGGAAGAAAAAAAGCTTAAATTAGAAGAAGAAAGCAGAAGCACAACAAAATGTAGAAGGAGCATATAATGAACAGCTGGAAGACCAATTAACACTAATTAGGTCAAACAGGTTGTCAACACAGCAAAGGATTTGAAGGATGTGAAGCTCAAATAATTTTCAGTGAGAAAAAAATGAAAGAAAAAGCTAAATATTTCAAAAGTTAAAGTTGCACGGTTATATCCATTGATTTCTAAGGGTTCTCTTACTAGAGGACAACCTTTCTCCTCCTCTGCTTGTCTACAGGCCTGCTGTCTCACCTGAAATCACTTCCTCCTCCTACTGATTTTAATGGCGGTTGGCGAACTTATTTTAAGTGCATTACAGCCGTCAACTGGACCGGATTGTGGATTTGGAGAAAAGACGGGGAAAAAAATCTATATTCGACTAAATAACTAATTGACTTTATGAACAAAATAACTTTATTGTATGTGTCAGGTGATTTATCTTCTAAGAGCCCAGTCAATGTTAAGTCCTGATGTTTTTCTTTTGTTAATGATTGAAATAGATGATTTCTTTGGATATTGTATTTATTGCAGTGCAGCAGTAAGTCTTCAACTGTCTCTGGATGGTTACAGTGTGTGCAGTTTCCTGTTGGATGTTTACCTATTTTATATAGAGTGTAGTTGAGACCTGAGTGTCCTATTCTGAGTCGAGTGGTGACATTTTCCATCCATCCATTATCTTTACCCGCTTATTCGATTTTGGGTCACGGGGTCAATGGTGCCCATGTCCAGCAATCACTGTGCGAGGGGCAGGGTACACCCTGGACAGGTTGCAAGTCCATCTCAGGGCCACATAGAAACAAACAAGACAAACAACCATTCACTCTCTCAGTCACACCTAGGGACAATTTAGAGTTACCAATCAGCCTAACATGCATGTTTTTG
>NW_023627919.1:0-2381 GCF_014905685.2 Nematolebias whitei | reverse complement strand
CTAGGGAGTGGGGTTTAACCTTTACACCAGGAAACACCTCTATGGGCATCTTAGCATGAGAACATGCCTCAAACACATTCACAGCACACTGTTTAATCTCATTGATGGATTTTTCTTTTAAATTTGCCATCATCTGTACTGACATGCGTATGTCAGTGTGGAGATTTTTGCTGAAAACAAATTTAAAACCTTCTTCTTCCTCCATTCCGGTTTCATTTCTGTAACCAAAATAAGCTTGGAAGATTCTTTTGTAATAAACCTTTGGATGTTCATGCTTCCCTTGCGTGACCTTGTCAGCAGCTGGGAAACCAGCAGGTCCCGTGCAGGGGTCGTACTCTCTGATCAAAGCTTCACACAGAAGGTTGTAATCCCTTCTCGTTGCATCAGGTAGACGCTCGATGAAGGTGAACACCTCTCTGTCCGAAGTGAGCCTTATCAGACTGATTTTATCCTCAACCGTAGCATTAGGATAACCACCCAGTCTGAATTCAAGGTCTTTGTGATACGCTTTTGTTCCAGTTGAACCCATTGGTCCTGGTACAAAGCGTTGTACATGTTTTGAGATTTTTTGCAAATCATCTATTGAAGGAGGAAGTATCAACGGTCTCTCTTGCATGGTTGGTAGTGGAAACTTGTTCAGGTCTGTCCCTATCACCTGAGATAAAGGTGGAGGTGTTTCTCTACACACCTGTGGAGGTTGCAGAATGGGATTAAGAGCAGGAGGTGCACCAAAATCTTTCTGAGGTGATGGCGGATGATCCGGACTCTGTCCTTGGTCTTCTCTGAGTTCCAGACAAACTCGCCCCACGTCAGAACTTTTATTTGTTGCCGCGGCTAGTTTCTCCTCACAGGCTTTTAAGCGTTCCTGTGATGTTTGACATTCACTTCGTAAACGCACGCCTTGTAGGAGTATTGCCTCTTTTTCCAGTCTGCATTCGTTCAGAGCTTTTGATGTGAGCTGCAACTGTTGTTGTAGCACATTGTTGTCTGAACACAATGCTTGGTACTGAATCTCTCTATCCCTAATCTTCTCCTCAAATGAGTGAGCCTGTAATGACAGCTGATTTTCTGAGAGCTCCCTCTCATATGCTCTAGACAGCACGACATTTCGTTCAACTTGTTGATCCAATTCGTCTTTGAGAAGCAGGGAAAATTTTGCTAACCGTTCAAGGCCCTGCTTTTTATTCTCTTTAACCGTGGCTCCTTTTGCTAAACTTCTCAGTTCTTCAGCTCTTTGAGTTCCATCAATTTGTTCTAATTGTGCGCCAATAATTGGGTTTGTTAAAATATATAAAGCTCCCTGGATGATGTCATCTTGTGGTTGGGAGTTTAAAAGGTCAACGTCTTCCTCTTCTCCTGCCATTATCTTCTATTTAGAAATTAAATAGGAAGATGTGGTGTTTTAGGTGGTAAAATAAATCAGAAAAGTTTCCTTTTTCTGATATAATTTCTCTTATTTAGTGTTCTAGCAATTAAACGTGTATTATCTTTTCAGCAAATGAGTAAACTTTATCAACTCTGTGAATATTTGGACTGTATCTTTAAAAAGTTTCTAATTTTTCATTTTACACCTCCGTTTGAGGAATTATCAGTGAATGAAAAATGTCTTGGTAAATGCCTTTCTGGCATAAACACCTTTATCACTTTTTAAATGCAAGATAACAGTAATAATTCAGCTTGAAGAACGTTTATTAACCCAAGAATGCTTCTGACAGAAATAAACACGTTTAATTTCACCAAAATATCCTAAAAACGAAGTGAAATTGTGATTTCAAATTTCCAACAGGAGGTGGCAGTATAACCTTATTTTATTTTAACCCTGACACTGTTAGTGACGACCAGTAGGAGTCGCGATGACTTCCTGTGGCTTTGGTGACATCCGGACGTTAGCCGTTAGCTTAAAATTAGCATCGGCTAGCATGGTCGAAAAACACCATTTAATGACGGATTTAAAACTTAAACGTGGCAAAGTTTCAGCGATTAGGCTTCAAAGAAACGGAGCAGCGGATCAGAACCAACTTTAAAGCGTTTTTCAACTTTAAACAGCAGATTGAAATTCCCTATGAAGACGAGCTTCATTTCTGGGTCACGTGACTGAATCTACCAATGACAGAACAGCGGCGGGGGTGGGTTTTACAACCTGACATCAGAGGAAGTGATGACAGACACGTCTCTCAGCGAATCAGTGCTACCCAAATCAGCGATTTTCGACCAATCGCTGCTCGCTATTTCAGCTAGCGTAATAGCATTTAGCCTGAACATTCCGGTCAACTTTCGTCATTAAAACTGTCCAAAATGCATTATTTTCTGTTAAAAATGTAACTAATCAACTCTCAAACGCTTACTGAGACGGCGCTCAGTTCTTAAAAACGTCTCTCCAT
>NW_023627918.1:0-2382 GCF_014905685.2 Nematolebias whitei | reverse complement strand
CTTTCAATAAGGCCATGGGTGGCGCATATCTTCTGGGTGATTCTCCGCAGTGGAATCCATTTCAGGTGTTAGCGGTGCTGTGGGTGCTCCCAGCTCAGTGACGTATATTCTAGAATATACGTCATTGGCTCAGCTCTTCTTGAAGGCGGGCCTAACCTTACCTGTCCACTTTGCAGTGATTCAACAGACCAACTCCCCTCTCACCATTGGGTTACTTTCAAACCAAAGAATAAATAAAAAAATGCAACGTGAATATAACTTGTAACGCAACGATTATAGAAATGTAGTGTAGTAGAAAGTACAGATACGTAATGTAAAATGTAGTGGAGTAAAAGTTGAAAGTACCCACATTTAACTCTACTTAAGTAAAGTACAGATACATGAAAAATGTACTTAAGTACAACAAAGTCCATGCTCATTTGTTACTGTACTGAAGTACAGTAACAAAGTACTTGTACTTTGTTAAAGTACTTGTACTTTGTTACATCCCACCACTGGGAGTTTTGTATATTATTTTAAACTTAATGCTCTTTAAGAATAAAAAATATATATTTTTTATTTTATATTTTTATTTCAGGCTGAGATAATGCTTAAAGAGGGAATTGGGGGGGGGGGGTGGGGGGGGGGGGTGGGGGTATTTTTTTAGTAGTTAAAAAAGGTGGTCGATTTTTCCCCAAAGAAAATGAATGGTCATAAAGTTAAAGGACAACAGAAAAGTGAAAACACTAAAAATAAGATGCACAAAATTATTTCCTGTGACATTATGTTCCAAACATTCAGAACGTGGCCAAAATAAGTTAAATTTGTCAAACATGTTGCTTCAAAAACCTTCTGTTTTTAATATTTTTTCTCTGCCAGTGATATTTAAAATTTATACATTATTATTTATTTACTTTATTATGCTGTGGCATTTTGCAATTGAATGTTTTGTGCTTAATTCACAATTCCAGAGCCATAAATACTAATATAATACTCTGCTCTTCACTTTACGGAGTCTCTGTGTTTTATATTTTAACACCTCATGGTGCCATAATATCTTTTCATGCAAATATGATTAAAGAAAGATGCAATTTGGAATAAAAGTTCTTCCATAGCGCTACATGGAATGATTAAAAAAAAAAAATCAAACATTGCATTATAGAATAAACAGCTTTATTTGTGAATTTATACATCAGTATTTAAAATTTCATACATTTTTTTTTTACATTAACGAGGTTAAAAAAACTATTTTAAAGTTATCTAACAGAATGCTTTCACATTTAACTGGGCTTTATGTTGCATTAAATTCTAACCACCTTTGGTTTATTTCAGACAACTTCTTTTTCTTTTCGTCTCTTGCAGTTCTCGCTCTAATGACTACAGCAGCCTTCCACCGAAGCGCTCCGGTGTTCTTCAAACACGCTTCCATGTTTTGTGTATCGTGTGCATGAAAGACGGAAATAACTACCGAGTTCCTGTTAGTCACGGTGTCTGCTGCTTTCCTGAATTAAGAATTGCACATGAAACGGATTAGTTGTCACCTTCTTGTCTAACATTCTAATTTATATATCCTTTACAAGGCTTAATAGGAAGCCATCTGTGAGTAAGCATCATTAGAGCTTACGATTACTTAAATTAGCCCTGATGCTAAATAAACACCAGAGACATAAACACTGTATGGCACGCAGAGAAGAGAGGACTTGACAAAACAGCTGAATGATTTATTTAATGCTCTTGCTCCAAATTGTCTTCATGAAGGATTCTTATCACCCCATAATGTTTGTGTGTGATTATATTATGCTCACGTTTCACAATTTCTACAAAGGAAGTATGAATGTTGTGCTGTCAACCTACCTGCTGAAGGCTGAACAGCTGCAAACCAAATATTCTCCTATTGGTATGGAAGTCACACTTCTGGATGCACAGCTAATTAGACTCAAGCTCAGTACGGGCGCAGTTCCAATTATAAGTCGATGTGCCCTTTTCAATGCTCAGCAGTCCTTCCTGTGGCTGTTGTATGAGCGTCGCTCCGAGTGAGTGGCAGTGACAGGAGCAGCCAGCGGTGGACCATCAGCTGAAACGTGATGGATGCGTCTCGGTGCAGGTCGGAACAGGAGCAGTTCAAATCTGCCCCTAATAATCAGAGATTTACACAAGTTCACACAACTGGAAACAGAATGAACGTTATAATTTACCTGCACGTCACAAAAACAAATGCCAACAGGATGGAATATTTTGTAATTTTTTTTCCTTTTACAATGCAAATATTTCAAATATATATATATAATTTGGAAATGTAGTAGTTTGTTGTGCTCAGAGCTAAACTTTTTTTTCCAAACCAGGTCTACAAATTATAATGTTCCCACTGACAACTAAACAGAAGCTGACTGTAAATAAGAAGCA
>NW_023627917.1:0-2382 GCF_014905685.2 Nematolebias whitei | reverse complement strand
AGGTATGGCGGCTGTGGCTGAGCGGTTAGAGCAGTCATCCTCCAATGCAAGAGTTGGGGGTTCAAATCCACCAGCAGTCACATGCCAAAGTGTCCCTGGGCAAGACACTGAACCCCTCATTGCCTCTGATGTGTGTCCCATCAGTGTATGAATGTGAAAAAGCACTGATAAGTTTATTTAGAATGATTTGTTCAATTAGCTTTGCAGAGATCTTGTAGAGCGCTCTATGAATGGGTAAATGAGGACACAGGTTGTAATGTAAAGTGCTTTGAGTATCTCAATAAGATAGAAAGGCGCTGTATAAGTACAGTCCATTTATCATTTACCATTTACATGGATCAATGGTGCGTAATTACGCTTGAATAAAGAATGAGGTTTAGGCGGATATCAGTGTGTTTTTTATGGTTCTCGGACAGACCCAGTGAGGCATGGACCATATCCTGCTCCCCCCTTTAAACCCAATAGTGACAGCTTTTAAAGGGAGTAGCTTACACAAAATAGAATGTTGGTTACGTATTGTAACCCCAGATTTTATGAGTGTAAGTGTAGCCCTTTAAAAATTGGGCCTCACTGGCTCTCAAATGGCTGAAGAAAAGAATATGCCTTTGGGAGTCGATCTCTGGTCCAGATGCAATTTATAATGGACCGGGTGGGGCCCATACAGCAGGTGTGCGTGGATTAGAAGTTTTCAGTGTTCAGCTTACTGGGTAAATCCAATAGCGACAGCTTTTAAAGGGCTACGCTTACACTCATAGAATCTAGGGTTACAATACGTAACCATCGTTTTTTAAGTGTTAATCTTGTAAAGTTCTTGTTAAAGTCCTCCCGTGCACGCTCCTGCGCCTGCCATTTGGCAGCCAATCAATTTTTGGCACAACACCGGCCCACATTTCCGGGTTCGGTCCACATTTCCGTGTTGTCAGCAGTGACGCGTAACAAACGTAACGCGTAAGCGGTGACGCATAATAGAAGTGGCGTATACGTCGAAGCGACGTATTCATGGATTTTTCCACTTTATTAGACATATTTGGACTGATGCAACATATTGGGAGGTGCGACGTGTACGGCGGAAAATGGTTTGTCTTTAAGGGCATTTAAACCTGTGTGTGTGTATGTGTTTAGTTTTCGTTATTATTGAGTTCTACAGCTGTTTTTTGACATGGAGGCTCTCCTCTGACACAAAACATGTCCAGTTCTAAAAACAATCTGATGATAGGGGAGGGCAATATTGAAAAAATATTATATCACTGAGTTTTTTTTTTTTACAATAAAATCAAAATCATGATATTTATGACCATTTTACTGTGATTTCTACCCATTTATTAGTTTGCATGTTAAAAAAGCAGAGCAACCAAACTTTAAAAGTAAAAATGAAAAGTGTGTCAGCTTTTTCCTGCACTCAAAACAGATTTTACACTAGACACCAGAAACAACTGCCTGATGTTTTTATATTTTGAGTTTATTTTATTCTAAAATATTAGTACATAGATTACTTCTTTGCTGTTCTACTCGTTGTAAAGTAGCACTGAGTGTGTGACAAACTGACTAACTTTGGTTATTAGCCTCTGTAGCGAGCCTGCATTAGGCTGTACATATTTCCCCTGCTGACACTAACTCTTGTAGCTTGTTGCAAACGTTACAATGTTGCAGAACAGCTACCTTGAAAAAAAGACGGATGTTGCTCTTCTTATAGATAAACCAAGACTGACTGGACTTTCCACCACATGAAATGTATGACCAGCCATTGTTGTTTTTTTAATGAGCGTAGAAGTTTAAGGGCTGTCTTTGTGTCACCACAAACATAGACCAACGTGCACTTTAAATTGCTTCAGCTAACATTATCAGTAGGCGTGCACAGGATGCATGGTTCCTATGATGGAAGCTCTACAAAGTGCATTAACAGAGGAAATACTGGGATCTAGACACATTAATCAGTAATATTCATTAATTTCCTGAATTTGATGGCTCAAAAACCAGGACAAAAAGCTGCAAAAAAGTTCAAATATGTTGAGCCATAACAATAACTCAGAACTGAAGCTACCTGCTGGATGGGACTCTGAGCCTGGAAGAGGATCCGTCGACCCAGCAGCTCTGCAAAGATGCAGCCCACAGACCAAATATCAATGAAGTTGGAGTAGTGGCGACTCCCCATCAGGATCTCAGGTGCTCTGTAGTACTGTGTCACCACTTCCTGAGTCATGTGCCGGGACTCATCAGTCTCCTCCACCCGGGCCAGGCCAAAATCACAGATCTGCAACGCAGTCATATAGATGACTTTCAGGAGCGTCACCTCACTGCAAGCTTCTGGACCTCTTACTAAACCCTTTGCCCCAAGCACATAAATCTGTACAATGACAACTTTATGGCACATATTCCTGACAT
>NW_023627916.1:0-2383 GCF_014905685.2 Nematolebias whitei | reverse complement strand
CCCCCCCCCCCCCCCCCAGTATAATTAGTCTAGATATTAGAATCCTGATCCACACTCCTTACCAGTTGGTGGCGGTAATGCACCATTAAGTTGTTTGCCAACCGCCAAAAAACACCACAAGAAGAAGAAGAAGAAGATCAGTGCCAGAGCAAAGTTCTACCAAGCTCCATGTTCCTGTGACTACTGGCTGGCTGACTTCAAGCTCCTTATCGGTCTCCCTGCATGACAGCAGCGTTTCTCCTCCTCCACCTTTACTCCTGTGTGCCTCACCTGGTTCCTGGTTCCTCCTCACCTCCACCCCGGCTCCCTTGGTGATTTTTGTAAATACACTCGTTAATATACTCACCTGATCCCACCGTGGATTGTTGGATTCAGATCCTGTCTCCTGTTCTCATGCTCCTGGAACAACAACGACAAGTAAGCTTATTTTTGGATTACTATCAACACTTCCAAAATCTCCTCTCAAGACGATTTGTTGTTCACCACCAATCTCCTCTCTATTCCCACAGTGGATCCATCCTGAGTTTGAGTTTACCAGCTACACCTGAACCAATAAATATAATTGTTTTTTACCTCAAGTTGTTTAGTCCTTGCTTCAAACCGTTCGCCTTTGACATCACCCACAGACCTTAACAACAGGGCAGAATAATTCCTGACGACAAGTGATCTGAAGACCCACACTGTATCGAGACCAGTGATTCGATAAGCCCAGAAAGCCCCAATACACCCCTTCTAGCCCACTTTGTCAGGGCAAGTGGCCTGACACAATACGGTCAGAGGCTAACAAAAGGAGAATGGAGTCTCCAAGCCCTGACACACACACACACACACACACAAACAAACAAACACAGACACAAACAATAAACAAACAAACAAAACAAACACAAAAAAAACACTGAACTGAACTCTCTGCCCCTCGCCGACAAAAGACGGACATATCACATATAGGACCCCCCAACACGCACACAGGTCACCTTACTTGTTGAAACACGCTGATATAGAGACTTTGACACACATGAAGACATCTCCGCGATCCTAGGAATTGTATATCGCTGAGCATCAACGGGAGGGCCTGGGAGGGCCTCCCAACTCATCAAAGTGCAGAAACGCCGAGGGAGCAATATAAAATTGTGGTTGTCGTCTTTTATTTGGTAATTTGGGGAGAACAGAGTGCAAAAGTTTTTGTTCTGACGACATTGACCTAACATGGTTATTGTTATTAAATGACCCCAATTGGCAGACCAAAAACACGAGGACAACAGGGATACAAAAGTGATAGTTTATTTACAGTGCGGATGTGATCTTGGCTGTGGAAGGAAAAGAAGGAGATGAGATGAGTGTCTTGATATGGATGGTCTTTGATAACTGAGATGATTTAATGGTGGTTTGTCTTACGGTCAAATGTGGTTGCAGATGGCGTTGGAGTGGTGTGAACAGGGAGCTCAGAATCCAGAGATTGCAGGGAATCCAGCGGGTGAGTATTGATCGATGATGCGGTCTTGGTTGAAGGATCCAGAATGTAGTTTTTTTTTTTTTCTTGATGGCCTCCCTTCTCCCCTTACAGCCATCCTCTCCACACCATTATTATGAAATATTTATTCTAGTGACTATCTAGTGTAGTTTTTTTTTTTTTTTATAGGATAGAAAGAAAGAAAAGACAAAGTAAGACTCCAAAATATAAGGAAATATACACAAAGAGAGCACACGGCAAAACACCCGGCCACTGTCTGTTCACCTGCAAAGAACATGACAAAACGCAGCAACAAAATACATATGTATAAAGAACTTAAAATATTCATGGCTTTGCAGTAAGTTTCCATAAATATATATACCCATACCTACGCCTATATACATACATACATACACATGAATATACATGAATATACATATCTATATATCTACATATAAAGCCTACATAAGCATCCCTGCTTCTATTTGTGTGTGGTTGTGAGCATGCATAAGTGTATAAGGCTTCTCTAATAGAACATTTAATAGTAACTGTGAAGCAGCAGAGACCCGACCCCCAAGACCAGAGGCAGACGAAAAAGGGGGGACAAGAGCCCAAGACCCCAGGAGGGACCCCGACCGCGGAGCCCCCAGAGCCACCCACACAGGACGAACCACTCACCCACCCCCCAGAACGGACCACAGGGGAGAATCGGAAGATCCCCACCAGCGACCACATACAGTGACCCCCCGGGGCCAACAGCGACAAACTCATAGGCCTCCGTTGGCACCCGCCGCACCGATGTAGGTCCAGGTCCGGGCACCGAGGCCCGGGCACCGAGGACTCACACCACCCAGGCCAAGGCCCGACAGGGCCAGAGGACCCGAGCCCCACCAGGCAGACACCAGGCCGAGCCGACACACGCCCAAGCGCCCA
>NW_023627915.1:0-2383 GCF_014905685.2 Nematolebias whitei | reverse complement strand
GTATGCTCTTTGTGGACTTCACATCCGCCTTCAACACCATGATCCCCCAAACCCTGATGGACAAACTATCCACACTAGGACTAAGCCCCTCCATCTGCAACTGGGTACTAGACTTTTTAACAAACAGACCACAGTTAGTGAGGATCCACAACCTCTCCTCCTCAACCATAACCCTCAGCACTGGCTCTCCTCAGGGATGTGTGTTGAGCCCCCTCCTGTTTACTCTGCTCACATATGATTGTGCAGCTACCCATCCAGGCTGTCACATTGTAAAGTTTGCAGATGATACAGCGGTGGTGGGATGCATCACAAACAATGATGAGTCCAGCTACAGGCAAGAGGTGGAACACCTGGAGAGCTGGTGCAGAGAGAATAACCTTCACATCAATGTGAAGAAGACAAAGGAGATGATTGTGGACTTCAGAAGGAACAAAAACACCTACACCCCCCTGAACATAAGAGGATCTGCGGTGGAAGTGGTCTCCAGCTACAAGTACTTGGGTGTACACATGAATGACAACCTCAGCTGGAGCAACAACACCACCAGCCTGATCAACAAAGCTCATCAGAGACTCTACTTCCTCAGACGGCTGAGGCGAGCTGGTCTGGGAAGCTCAGTCCTCACCTCCTTCTACAGGTGTGCAGTGGAGAGCATCCTGTGCTCGAGCATCAATGTGTGGCATGGAGGCTGCACAACTGCAGAAAGAAAAGCTTTGCAGAGAATGGTGAAGGCTGCACAGAAATCTGTCGGAATCAGCCTCCCCACCATCACAGACATCTACAACTCCAGATGCAGGAAGAGGGCCACCTGCATCATGAAGGACCCCACTCACCCAGCACACACACTTTTTGCCCCACTCCCCTCAGGAAGGAGCATTAAGTGTAGAACCACTAGACTGAGGAACAGCTTCTACCCTGAGGCTGTTAGACTCATGAATCTCTAACCAGAATAATCACTGTGAAAAACCATATCATGTTGCTGCTAATCTGTTTAAATGTTGATGTGTTCATGCGTGTACATCTGCTCACAGACTCATGTTCATGTTTGTACTGATGTTCAATGTTTTTATGTTATGAGTGCTTAGTGTATATTTAGTTGATGTTTTTCTTAGTTCATATCTTAGATGTTATTACTGTTTTTCTTATACATTTTATTGTTGGATGTAACTGGGACCTTGTGTACATAATTTCGCTCCACCACATGTACCACATGAGGTGCGAATGACAATAAAGAAACTCTGACTCTGACTCTGACTAAGCGTCTTTGAACTCGGACACTCTCCTCCGGTTCTGTGTGCCCTCGTCTACCGCCCCCCTCATTCCAAGGATTTCATAAATGAATTCTCTGACTTTTTGGCTGATATCACACAGAGATACACTCACTTTTTGCTTATTGGTGACTTTAATTTGCATGTGTGTTGTCAGGAGAAGCCCTTAGTGAAGGACTTTCTATATTTATTGGACTCTTTTAATTTAACTCAGCAGGTAAACGGTCCCACCCAAGGACACGGTCACACGCTGGACCTCGTTTTAACACGCAATGTCTCTGTTTCTAATTTGAAAATCGGTGACAATGTTTTTTCAGATCACATGCCTGTATTGTTTGACCTCACCCCCCTTGTCCTACTGCTAAGACGTGCGTTCCTGCACGTACGCGTTCCATTAACCATTTCATTGCTGCTCGTTTTAATGAAGGTTTTAACTCTGAGAGGATCGAACAGCCCCCAGTGTCTCTTACCACTGAGGAGCTAACCTCTCAGTTCAACTCTGCCTGCTTAGGTGTTCTGGACCGTGTTGCTCCCCTTAAAACCAGAAAAACGAAACTTAAATCAGAGCCTTGGCTGAATGAAGTCACTCGAGCCGTTAGGCGGCAGTGTTGCAGAGCTGAACGAAGGTGGAGGAAGGACAGGCTGCAGGTTTCTTTTCAAATGTTAAGGGAGAGTTGGCGTCACTATCAGAAAACCGTTAAAGCTGCCAAATGTAAATTCTTCTCTGATTTAATTGTCTCCAACTCCCACAACCCCCGAGTTCTTTTCTCCACCCTGAACTCAGTTCTACACCTCAGTGAGCCTTCACCTCTGGAAGCCTCAACTGAGCTGTGTGAAAACTTCCTCCATTTCTTTTTAGAAAAAGTGGCAAACACCCGGGCACTCATTTCTCCACCAGCTCATGATCTGTCCATCCCATCTCAGTGTGTGGCTGTGTTTGACCACTTTGAGCCCATCTCTCTGTCTTCTCTGGAGCAGGTAATGTGCAGCATGAAGCCATCTGGTTCCCCCTTTGATGTGGTCCCCCCTCAACTACTAAAGGAGGTTTTTCCTACCCTGGGTCCTTTTATTCTCGCTATTCTGAATAGCAGTTTATCCTCAGGTGTGGTGCCAAA
>NW_023627914.1:0-2383 GCF_014905685.2 Nematolebias whitei | reverse complement strand
TGGAATACTCCCATTCTACCTGTTGAGAAGGCGGGGACTGGAAAGTACAGAATGGTACATGATCTTAGGTCGATCAACGCCATACTTAAGACACCTGCGTTACCAGTACCAAATCCCTATGTTGCACTGACCCAACTGACACCAAACCAGAAGTGGATGACCTGCATTGATTTGGCTAACGCCTTTTATTGCCTGCCCTTATCAGAGGACCTGCGTGACATTTTCTCATTCACATTTAACGGTTGTCAGTATAGATACACTCGCTTGCCTCAGGGTTTTGCATTATCGCCAGGGATTTTCAATCATGTGTTAAAGAACATTCTTGTACAGCTTCCACTCCCCAGAGGCACCACTTTGGTTCAATATGTTGATGATTTGCTGATAGCCTCTGAAACAGTACATGACTGTCTTACAGCCACTCAGGCTGTCCTGCTTCACCTGCATGATGCAGGTTTTAAAGTTAGTAAATCTAAACTTCAAGCAGTTCGTACACAGGCCTCTTTCCTTGGTAGGTTGGTCTCTGCTAATGGTACAACACTTTCACCAGAACACAGGGCGTCTATACTACATCATCCAAAACCCACCACTGTACAAGACATGTTATCCTTTTTAGGTTTAACTGGGTACAGCAGACACTATATACCTGATTATTGTCATAACCGAGGGGAACCCAGATTTGTATGAGACCCGGAACGAGACAGACTCAGGTGGAATACAAAGAAAACGGTGTTTATTTACAAGGTGAGAAACAACAGTTCAGGTACAGCTTCTCTGCAGCTCCTGGAGGAGGTAGAGGAGCAGAGTCAGGACGAGGCAGAGTTCCAAAAAGGTTGAATGATTGTTTTCTGTGAATCTCTTACAGTTTGATCCAGAGGTGGGGTCCAGTCCTCCGGGGAGCTCCAGAGAGAGAGTCCAGCGGCTGGCAGGGCAGGCACTGGCCGGATTAGAGGCACCAGGCAAAGGAATCCAGGCGAGGGAAAGAACAAACCAAGGAGAGACCCAAGGGGGTCAGCAAACCAGGAACAGGTCTCGAGGAGGTCCAGGGGACACAGAACAGGACACGAGGAATCCAGAATCAAAGGATCACAAGGGGCCCTTTGAACAAGCCGAGGAATCAGGATTACTAGGAACAAGAGAACAAAGGTTAGTACTAGGAAGACTAAGCCTAAAAGGCTTGAAGCACAACTACCATGAAAGGTGATATGCTCCAGCGAAGAGTAGCACTGGACTGCAGCCTTTTGTAGTCGGAGAGCCTCCTCAGTCTGATGGCCGTCAGGTGGAATTAATTAGCGGCCATCTTGGAGGAGGAGCTGCAGGCAGTGGTACTCTTACAATTATAGTGAACTCACCACTCCACTCAGACAGATGGTAAAAGATCAAGGTAACAGAAACCTGAAAGCAACACTTGTGTGGAACACAGATGCAGAGCATGTGTTTATTAAACTGAAGCAACTCTTGTCCAGAGCAGCTGATTTGACTCTGCCTGACTACTCCGCCCCATTTTTTCTTGACGTTTCTGAAGCAGAAAACACTGTTAATGGTGTTCTGTTTCAGAAAAAGGGGGGTGGTAGACAGGTGTTGATGTACGCAAGTGTGATGTTGGATGGTACTGAGAAGCGTCATCCAACATGTACACAGGCAGCAGCAGGTCTGGCAAGGATTGTTTCAAAAACAGCACACATCGTCATGGGACACCCATACTGTCACGGTCAGCGGCCCCCGCTGCCCCCCCATCTGCCTAAGCCTCTGCTCTTTGTGTGTTTTCTGTTTTTGTGTATCTGGTCCTGTTATCCCACAAACTAAATCATTTCCTTCCTTTTCAAGGTGCTTTGTAAATGTGTCACTTTAATTACATTCTGAGTTCTGTTTGACAGGTTCTGTCTCTGTCTGCTCTTTATGCTTTTGTTGTTCTGCTCTGTGTGTGATTTTCTGTTTATCTGATTCTGTTATTTTCCACTCACTCCTCAGTCTGCCTCTCCACTCAGTCTTTATCATTCACACCTGTTCCTCATCAGCCACCTGCCCAGGTGCTCTCATTACTCACTCTCCCTCTGTCTTATAAAAAGCCTTTCTCTCCTTCACTCCTTGTCCGGTGATTGTTCTGTGTTTACAGACATCTCAGTCCTCTTCTGTCTTGTCTGTTTCTTGTCCACCTGATTATCTGCTCTGCCTAGTTTCTGATCCTATCCGCCCAAGTAAGTTTTGCTGCACCGACAGCCTTTTGTTTTGTTGTTAAAGAATAAATTGTTTTTGTTTTTGAACTCCTGCCTCGCTCGCCTCTCTGCAATTGGGTTCCAACACTGAGGATCGTGACAATTACACATCCTAACGACACACAACATAGTAGCTTATGTTAATTCTGAGCTCTTTACAATGACATCCT
>NW_023627913.1:0-2384 GCF_014905685.2 Nematolebias whitei | reverse complement strand
CCACTTAATAAAAACCTCTAATTTTTAAGCGAGTCTAATTGACACTGTTTTTAAGCGAATCACCAATTTCGCAAGATTACAGTAAACTTGGTCTTAGAGTTACAGAAGCCGACGGCGAATAAATCAAATATATCCTAGAACCCCGCTTCCTCTCTGGAACTTCGTCAAATTCCAGTTGGCTCGACCACTGCGTAATATTCTGGGACTGGTTCTAACTCTCACTCAGCTCCGCACTATACTTAAATAAACGTCCAATTTTAAGCAAGTTTAATTGATACTGTTTTTAGTTGGATCACAAATTCAACAATGTTTACAGCAAAACATGATCTCAGGGTTTCAGAGTGAGCGGCAGATAAATTTTTTTACATCTATCTTAGAACCCTCACCCCCCTGTTTCAAAGCCCCCGTAGGGGCATTTGATTTGCTCGATCAATGCGTGATCATTCTGGAGCTGGTTTTACGTTTACTGTATTTTCATTTCTACGCGCTACCGATCATAAAAACGTACTTATTCTGTTTTATTGAGTTCAACACACTGACTTTTAATTTGCCTATTTAAAACCCAATGACAGATTTCGATAAAAAAAACAGGTATCTGCTTACCTGTATTGTGAAGATACTGGCGCCAGGTCAGTGTGAAGAACTCAGCTTGCCCTTCCTGCCTGTCCGAAGCAACCCATATCTCGGTGGAACCTCCAATTGTTGATTTGCGTCTTCGCTCCGCCCGAGTTCGTTGTTATGGCTTGTTGTACAGGACCCAGGAAGGAAAAACTAAGTTACACTAAAAATAGGACAGAGTCGCTATTTCAAGTTCACACGTATATTTAATAAATAATAGTCACAAGATACATTTTTAGGAATACAATTTTGGTTAGTAATTATTGCAAAAATAAAATAAAAGTGATGAAGTAAATGGATTAAATGAATTCGCATTCATTCTGACCAATACGACCTGCACAGTTGTATGCAGCTCGTGCTGCATGGTTCTGTTCTGGGCGGTTCTGTTCAGCTGCTGCATGTTTCTGGTCTGCTCTTCTGCTGAGGGGAGAGATGCTTCATGCTTTTATAACCTGGCTGGGTGCTGCCCCGTTTGGAGCAACACACAGAACTTACAACCTCCCCCAAAATGTTCCTTTGTCTAACTTTAACAGTTTTTCTTCTAAGTGTTGTTGGAGTTTCATATTTTCCTATGAAACATATCAATGTCGTTTTTATTAAATGTGCATGTCTTTCTTCAACTATATAATCACAACTTTTATCTAATTAAAAATGTTCATCCTAGATACTTACTTTATATATATGAAAACTGAAGCAAACTTCACCAGAGTGTTAAACCATGTTTAATGCAGACAATAAAACTCACTAAATAACTCTTGACTGCAGCATCCCATTTAACAGTTTCAGATAATCAAAACAAAGAAAGTTCAATCTGTCCTATTCCTCAGAATACACTAACTACTCCTTGCAACCTACACGTATATGAGGTCATCTGTCATATAACTTATCGTCTGGAATGTCCTGGCCGGTCGTAAAACCTCGTATCCATAGCAACGCAGCTTTCTAAACCAATCAGAGGGTGAGACCTCTATAACATCAACAAGAAAGTTCTGTTCACCTCCCCCCATCGTGCTCAATTTTCTGCTGAGTTTAAACAAAGGAACTGATGACAGAAAATGCCTGTCCTCTTCAGCCTTACACAGACTTTGTTGAAGAGTAAATAAGTTTCACCAATACATAAAACTAAAGAATTAAGCACACAAATATATTTTATTTCACAACACTATTTAATTTTAAATAGAAGTCACTGACAGGAGGACAACAGGAATAACAGTTTTTCTGAGGAAGGACTGATTAATCCTGATACATCATCAACTTTTCTTTTTCTTTTCACAACTTAGTTCTATGAGTAACTGTTAAAATAGCAAATTTCTGGAACAGAACGGTTTAAAAAACGCTTTAAACTGATTTGCTGTGAGACTTTTTAGAAAAAGTGCAGGTTTATAAAAAATTCAGTGCTTTAGAGTAAAATACACTAAAAAGAGCTTGGTAACTGGTAACTGTTGAAAAATAAGCACATAAAAGTAACACTGCCGAGAGCATTTACTTAAATATTCATGAATTGGAGTAAAACCTGAGAAAGGTACCCACATTTGAATAAGTTGACTTATAACAGTACTTCTGTGTAAACCCAAAAAGCTAAAATAGTGTGAAAACTCATTGACTCGAATACAAATATTTACCTGCAAAATATCTGAAGCTTGCAACTGTTTTTAACAGATAAAGTGCTACACAGTGAAAAACATGACAGGTGTGTTAGGAAAAGATTTTGATGCTTACGGGATAAGGGACTGTTTAAAGAATGCGTTGAAGCTTCTGACAGATTC
>NW_023627912.1:551-2384 GCF_014905685.2 Nematolebias whitei | reverse complement strand
CAAATGTTTTAAGAAGATTTCCTGATGCATGCTCAATAATCCAGGTAGAAAAATCTAAAAAAAAAGTTAAATCTGGTCCTCTAGAAATTAAAAAAAAATTTTTTTTTTTTTTTTTTTGTTGTTGTTGTTGTTTTGCTTTGTTTTTTTTGAATGTCCAGAGGACCAGATTTAACTTTTTTAGATTTTAAGAAGATTACTCTCATAAGAATTTGGCCTCTCCAGAGTTGGCTCAGTTTTGAGTTACCGGTAACTTCTAAACTGAACACTTTGCATGAACATAAAAATAAACCCGCTTCTTTCTAATACCTTTCCTGCTTTGTGAGTATCAGTTTATCTTACTATTAGAGATCCAAGGCAGCTGTTTTGAGGAGTCCATGTACAAGATTTAAGGTATATTGAAAGCATTTTGCATCAGTTGGTTTTTGCTAACGATGACTCTAAAGAAAAAGGCAAAATCTGCAGAGAAGTTATCTTTGAGCTCCAATGTCAGCTCTCTGTCGTTCTTTCTTTATTTTTCCACTTTAAAATAGGACAAAACAGAATTAAAGTGGTAAAGCTTTGCGTCATCTTTTACTATTTTAAAGAAAACTCATCACCGCTAATGTAATTTTGTATGTTAACAGGTCTCCCTAGCAAATGAGACAAACCTGCATCAATAAAAATCGTTTCGTTTACAAACAAAAATCCTGATAATTAAGTTTTCACCCCCTCTTTTATTTGCTGACATTGTTTCAGAGCTTTACGCCCCATATCCAACCTTGCTTTCTGGTATTAGCACACTCCTAACACCTATTGGTAATCAATGCCTATTGATTGGAATAATTTTCTCCTGGTACACAGCTCATGTCTGATACCGCAGAAAGCAGCGCGTGAATGTTGACCTCTGTAGCAAACAGTCACTTAGAGGATGTAAATGAGATTAGTGCTTCGCTCCGGCTCTTTCTGTGGGTGAAAAACTGCATTTAAAGCCTCATGAGTGTACGTTTTAAAACCCACTTGTTTGCCTCTGCCAAGCGTGTGTGTACATATGTTTGTGTGGGCCAGTCTGAGTCTATCCTGAGGTAAAATCCTCTGCTGTTTGCGTCCCCAAGAGGCTTGTTAAGCTGCTGGGCCCCTCCTGGAGCCAACGCACAGAGACGTAGACATGATTGTAGTGCTGGAAAATGAAGCTGAACGCACCATTACCCCCAGAGCCAGCATATTTGTTTTGCAACATAATGTAGACAACTCTGTGTTGTGCACTTAAAGTGAAAGACGTACATCACACTTCCTCTGGAGGCTCATTAATTCTAAAGAAATTATATGTCCTTCAGTAGATTTTGATTCCTGCAATTGATGTGGAATGATGATTGTAATAATTTTGATCTCTTTGCATCTTGGAAAATTCAAAGATTAGGAAACCACATTAGACCAAAGTATTATTATATACAGAACTATACAAATTATTTTTTATATATGTATTTTGCCTTTTAAATTGGTTTTTAGTACATCTTCAGATTTTCTTCAGATTTTGAAGTTTTTCATAAAAATGTTAAGACTTTTTCATTCATTTCCACAGGGATCCTTAGTCTTAAGGTATGGAATATGATTGTAGTATCTTGCAGGTTTGAATAAAAATGGAAAATAGAAAATAAAGTATTGAAAATTAATATTGTTTTCTAGACTGTTTTACTCGCTGCATTTTCTAAAAAATAAAAATGGAGATTTCTAAAAGTTGCTGAAGTAAGCAGAGTATTTTTTTATATTAGCTATAAATTGAGGGTTAATTCACCTCGCAAGACCCTCAGAGCATGTGGAGGGGCATTAAGTGCATAACAGATTATAAAGGAAGGA
>NW_023627912.1:0-451 GCF_014905685.2 Nematolebias whitei | reverse complement strand
GCTTTGAAGACCCGAACAGACCACCCAGCACCAGACTCACCTCACCACCGGATGAAGAGCATCTCAGCTTGACCTCAGCCGAAGTAAGGAGTACTTTCAGGAGGATTAATACGCACAAGGCAAACGGCCCAGACAACATCCCCAGAAAAGTGTTGAAGGAATGTGCCGATCAGCTCTGCGAGGTGCTGGCAGACATCTTTAACACCTCACTTACTGTGGAGACAGTTCCCACCTGCCTGAAGACTGCCACCATCATCCCAGTCCCAAAAAGCTCTACATTGACTGGTCTGAATGACTATCGGCCAGTGGCCCTCACCCCGATAGTTGCTAAATGCTTCGAAAAACTGGTCATGACTCACATCAAAACAAACATCAATGAGGACCCTCATCAGTATGCATACCGTGAGAACCGATCAACAGAGGATGCCATCTCCTCTGTGGTCCACACTGC
>NW_023627911.1:0-2384 GCF_014905685.2 Nematolebias whitei | reverse complement strand
CGGAACACCTCACCAGGGAGGCGTCCAGAAGGCATCCTAAACAGATGTCCAAGCCACCTCAACTGGCTCCTCTCGACATGGAGAAGCAGCGGCTCTACTCCGAGTCCCACCCGGATGATCGAGCTTCTCACCCTGTCTCTAAGGGAGAGCCCAGACACCCTGTGGAGAAAACTCATTTCTGCCGCTTGTATCCGAGATCTCATTCTTTCGGTCACAACCCAAAGCTCGTGACCATAGATGAGGGTGGGAACGTAGATCGATCGGTAAATTGAGAGCTTCGCCTTTTGACTCAGCTCTCTCTTCACCACGACAGACCTGTACAGCGCCCGCTTCACTGCAGACGTTGCACCTATCCGCCTATCGATCTCACGCTCCATTTTTCCCTCATTCGTGAACAAGACCCCAAGATACTTGAACTCCTCCACTTGGGGTAGGACCTCCTCCCTGACCCGGAGAGGGCACTCTACCCTTTTCCGGCTCAAGACCATGGCCTCAGATTTGGAGGAACTGATCTTCATCCCGGCCGCATCGCATTCGGCTGCGAATCGCTCCAGCGAAAGCTGTAGATCACGATCTGATGAAGCCAATAAGACCACATCATCTGCAAAAAGCAGAGACGCAATCCTGAGGCCACCAAAACGGATCCCCTCAACAACTTGGCTGCGCCTAGAAATTCTGTCCATAAAAGTTATGAACAGAATCGGTGACAAAGGGCAACCTTGGCGGAGTCCAACTCTCACCGGGAACAAGCCCGACTTACTGCCGGCGATGCGGACCAGGCTCTGACACCGGTCATACAGGGACCTAACAGCCCGTATCAAAGGGCCCGGTACCCCATACTCCCAGAGTACCCCCCACAGGGCCCCCCACAGGGCCCCCCGAGGGACGCGGTCGAACACCTTCTCCAAGTCCACAAAGCACATGTAGACTGGTTAGGCAAACTCCCACGCACCCTCCAGGACCCTGCTGAGAGTGTAGAGCTGATCCAGTGTTCCACGGCCAGGACAAAAACCGCACTGTTCCTCCTGAATCCGAGGTTCGACTATCCGACGGACCCTCCTCTCCAGAACCTCCGAATAGACCTTACCAGGGAGGCTTAAGAGCGTGATTCCCCTGTAGTTGGAACACACTCTTCGGTCCCCCTTTTTGAATAGGGGGACAACCACCCCGGTCCGCCAATCCAGGGGAACTTCCCCCGATGTCCATGCAATATTGCAGAGTCGCGTAAGCCAACACAACCCTACAACATCCAGAGCCTTAAGGAACTCCGGGCGAATCTCATCCACCCCTGGGGCCCTGCCACCGAGGAGCTTTTTAACCACCTCGGTGACCTCAGCACCAGAGATTGGAGGGCCCGACCCAGAGTCCTCAGGCTCCGCTTCCTCAGTGGAAGACGTGCCGGTGGGATTGAGGAGGTCTTCAAAGTATTCCGCCCACCGACCCACAACATCCCGAGTTGAGGTCAGCAGCACACCACTCCCACTATAAACAGTGTTGGTGGCGTACCGCTTTCCCCCCCTGAGATGCCGGATGGTGGACCAGAATCGTCTCGAAGCCGTGCGGAAGTCGTTCTCCATGGCCTCTCCGAACTCCTCCCATGCCCGAGTTTTTGCCTCAGCAACCACCCGAGCCACATGTCGCTTGGACTGCCGGTACCCATCAGCTGCTTCCGGGGTCCCACAGGCCAAAAAGGCCCGATAGGACTCCTTCTTCAGCCTGACAGCATCCCTCACCGACGGTGTCCACCATCGGGTTCGAGGGTTGCCGCCGCGACAGGCACCGACAACCTTGCGGCCGCAGCTCTGGTAAGCCGCCTCGACAATAGAGGCACGAAACATGATCCACTCAGACTCAATGTTCCCCCACCTCCCTCGGAACATGTTCAAAGTTCTCCCGGAGGTGGGAGTTGAAACTCCTTCTCACAGGAGACTCTGCCAGACGTTCCCAGCTAACCCTCACAATACGTTTGGGTCTGCCAGGTCTGACCGGCATCCTCCCCCACCATCGGAGCCAACTCACCACCAGGTAGTGATCAGTTAATAATAATAATAATACATTTTCCTGATGCATGCTCAATAATCCAGGTAGAAAAATCTAAAAAAGTTGAATCTGGACCTCTGGACATTCAAAAAAACAAAACAAAGCAAATCAACAAAAAAATGTAGAAACGTTTCGTCTCTCATCCGAGAGACTTCCTCAGTCTGAGGAGCTGTATTCAGCTCAGTCTCTTAAATAGCACCGTCTCAGGGTGGATCAACCAGTTTTGCTGCTGACAACCAAAACCAGCTGATCACATGCTCAAGAAGGACCATCAGCATAACAATGGATCATTAGCACACTGATGGCTGTTTACTGTTCACAGAGGGCTGAGTGATACTAGCAAT
>NW_023627910.1:0-2385 GCF_014905685.2 Nematolebias whitei | reverse complement strand
CTTTGTACTTTAAAATATTATTATCTTCAGAGTGAACTATTTTTAGTCACTTCCTTGTTGGACAATAATGCATAAGTCTATTAGAATGTTGAAATAAAACCTTCAGGACCAAACCTGATGCAGTCAGTATCTGTTGACCCATTCCTCTTTACTTTATGATTTACAGTTTGGATCTTTCAAACCTGATGCTGGAATATCAGGAAAGTCTTCATCACTTCTCTGGCAATCTAAAAAATATAGAAACCATAAGAAAAGGTACAAACAATAAACAAGTAACAAAAGCTCTACACATGAAGTTTCACCAACTTTCCAGTGAACAACTACCACAACAATGTCCCAGCAGATATTTCCATCCTTTTGGAGCGGCTGGAGCACGACGCCTCCGTTCTATTTAACGTCACACAATCACATTTTTCTGACGCGCTCTCCTTCAGTTCAGCTCAACTCTGTTGCAGCTTTTAATAGAATCAGTAAATATTTGAAACTAATTGTTCAAGAAACACAAGTTGTAGGAACTGATTTGAACATCAGCTAAATATTCTAATTACAATTAAAAGAACAATTAATGAGCAACATTTAAATGAACTCTGACTGATTTATTTTCTATTAGACTTTAACAGTGAGTGTGAGAACTGACTGCATTTTAATAACGTGCACATTTTGATCAATTGACTTAGAGAAATGTGGGTTTTTGAACAAATCAAAACCAATTAGTAGTTTGAAGGAAATGAAGTTGAATGATTCAGAAAATCTATTTGATGAAAGAACAGAAAGCTGTAGAGACATTTGATGTTTAATAAATGTAGCAGGACGACTTCAAGTGTTCAGAAACTTTGTAGGAGCCACAACACAAGGAACACGTGTCGTCCTTACACTGGCATGATGTGTCCAACTCAAGTTGTTACTAAATCTCTTTCAAAATGATCAGGAACAAGTTTGAAGATTCATTTAGTTTCAGTGAAAAACATTCATGTGTAATTTATGATGTTCCTGAATCAAACTTGAATAAAAGGTGCACTCTGTCCTTCATGGCCATAACAGCAACTAAAATCATTTTAAAAGCAGCTCACCAGATATAATTCAGTGTTAGACTTTTCTCCTCTGTCTCTTAATAAATACTTACCTAAATGTTTTTGCAGCTTTTGAATCGTCTTCTGCTGAACTTGATCCACCAGAAAGACTGTGTGGTTCACAGAGTTTCTGCACAAATCAAAACATGAAACTTTAAATTAAAATGTTCTGAGAGAACAACAAGTATCATTTTTATGCACACTAACCAGAAACCTCCAGTGATTTTGGTCGACATGGACAAATAACACAAAGCTCTTGTAATTCTCAACATTTACCAGGAAAAACAAACACTTGATGTTAAAATGATATAAATGTCATTTCTGACATTAATGTACAATTTGAACTTTATTTTCCAAATGGTTATTGTCACTTAAAACATTAAACATATAAATGATTTTAAATGAAACATTCCTGTTTTGACTTGAACTATGTTGCATTTCAACGAGACAATAAATTTTCTGCACTAATGATGTGATTTCTGGTAAAGCCGTACTTACCCTCGCTGTTTCTACAACATCCTGAAGAACGAGCAACAAACACAGAAACTTAGGGACAATTCTGTGGAAAATGTCCAACTTTGGAGGGCCTTTATTTTGAAATTCCACATGAGATATTGGTGACATCTGGTGAGCAACATCTGGAGATGTTCTACAGTCAGCCTGAAGTGAGACTGGTCACTGGAAACTAAGAGTTTTGTTTTAATGTTAATGGAAACTTCAGGGAAAACAATTGAACATTCTCACATCATGAACATACAAATAACCACAAAACAGAGACTAAAGTCAAATATTATGGATCATATTCACAGGCGGACATTAAAAATCATTTCTGAACATGGACCAGCAAGAATGACTTCAATCAACTCGAGTCAAAACATGAAAAACTCACTGGAGTTTTTTATTTATTTAACTTACAACACAAAAAGTTCTCTACTCTTTGGATATGGGGGCGAGATTGAAACTTTTTGTGGAAACAGCTGAGCAGGAATGTTGGTCCCGTTACAGCTTCCAGTGCTAACACGTGTTTTATGTCCAGAGTCTGTACCAACAGGAGACACACATCAGCTTTTATTTTGAAAGAACCTCGCAAGCATGACTACCTGGTGGTGTTAGCGCGTGCACAACCAAACCGCGTGAGCGCTGACTTTTTGAAGTGGAGGCTGCTGGACCGAAGTTTAATATTGAACAACTTTACTAGAAATTACAACCATACCTGTTAGAGAACAAACATGTGGTTGGTGGAGGTCTGACGTGAAGCTCCTGCTCCTACACAGAAAAATAGAGACACAGTCACGAGACTAGATTATCCAAGCAC
>NW_023627909.1:0-2385 GCF_014905685.2 Nematolebias whitei | reverse complement strand
TAAAGAACACGTCAGGGATTGCCCAGTGGGACACAGTAGTTGCACGACGTGATAAACAAATTTAATGTTCAAGGGTACCCAGTGTATGAAGGCGGCAAGGCGGACTCCTTCTACCAGAGTAAGAGACTTCAATGAAACTCCGGTTATTATGGTTTGATTACCCCACCCCACCCCCCAAAAAATGTCAACATTACCAGAAATTTAGATTCAAGTATGCCTCCTTTGTACTAACCCATCACCCATCACCCCTGTTTAGCCTTACCTGGCAGTGGGTGCATGTACATAACAAAAGGCCACCTTTGTTATGTTGCTATTACTGTTTTTCTTTTACATTTTATTGTTGGATGTAACTGGGACCCTGTGTACATAATCTCGTTTCATCACATGTACCACATGTGGTGCGAATGACAATAAAGATTCTCTGACTGACTCTGACCCTTTCTCAATTCAAGGAGCAGTGTGGGGATCAGGTTTTAAAGGCTGAGATAAGATACACACATACCTATGTAAATTGACAAATCACACCTCACACCTTAACAGTAGATGTTTCTTAAGGTCTTTGTTAGTCTAATTCACAGATGAGGCTCCTCTGTTCCCATCAGGTGTGAAAATCGTCTGGGAATCAGTCCTAAAGCTGCATTATACATTTTTGAAAGTTAGAATCTGATGCGTCCTCCTCTGTTGAGAAGGTCTTTCTCTCTTAATATACAGAGACTCCTGTGTTTGATTACTTTGAGCCCATCTCACCTGCTTTGTTGTTCAGCTTAAATTAATCTCCTTTGATACATGTTGCCTGCACCAAATTAAAAATAAAGGGCTCACTGCACAATTCAGTGAACAAAAGGATGAGAAATGTTCTTTGTCTGGGCTGTTGTCCGCCTGCAATGGCAGCAGAGGAAGTGAATTGTAGATTTTGCCCCGTTTATACTGTTTATGTTCTGTCTGTTTTTTGTTGTTAATTTTTTATTTTCATTGTTTTTGCTCACTTCAAGACAATTTCATGGTGAAGCAATAAAGACCCATTGTGATTCTGAATTTTTTTATTTGTTACAGATGACAATAACTTGAAGTAGCCATTAAACTTCCAAGTCAACGCTTATTCGAATATTGAAATAAGGCTCGTTACATATTTTTTTCAGAGAAACAACAATTTTTCTTCCATAAGCATTTAAAAATAAATAAATAAAAAGAAACAAGGTAATTCAGTAATGTTTCATTATCCTTTTCCCTAACTACATTGCAGTGATGAGACTGGAACCACAACCCGTACAGTTTCCTCCCTAGTTCTTGAAAACCTAACCTTACACTTTGCATAGGCACAACGACCAATGATTCTTTTCAGTGGGAGGTATGTTGCATAAGAAAAAGGCTCAAAACCCAATTCCCAAACAGAACATGAATCACTATGACTGTAATAATATCTATCACCATGTTGTTTAAACCATTTAACCTCCGCAACAGTATGCTCAGCTTTAACTGTCTTTCCATCTTTTTTTCAAAAAGACTATGACCTTAAGCATTCTGGAAATCAACGCTGGTCGAGCTGCAGCTTTCAGATCAATAACAGGTTCTCCAGTTTTCTCGTCATTTCTAAGCCACCTTGCAAAAACACATGACTTTGCATCAGCTCTGTAGTCTCCAGTTGATAGTAATTCCCCTCCTAGTGTGCATCTGTCAAACCTAATGGCATTGAAAGACACTCTATGTACACAGTCATTCTTGTACAAAGTCTTAAGCATTAGAAGGAGAGCATCACTTTCTTCGTACGAAATATGCCTTCGGTGTAAAGGTGGAAGCAGAGTCTCCAACGTATCATCAAATCTGAAGTCATGTGGAACATCACTGTCTGACATAATTTTAAGCCTATTTATCTGGTCCATATTTAGTATGTAGCTGCATTTTGATGCTATTTTTTTAGAAAATTGAAAATGTTGTTCAACCTGTTTTGGTACACATTTATCTTTCTGAAATACCTGCCAATCTAGCAACCATTTACGCATCATAATGAGTTCTGCATGTCGGTTATTTGTATGGTAGTCACCTAAAATCCCATTAGCCCTTTCAAAAGAAAAACACCAAAATGAATGTACGGGGCCATAGTCTATGCAGCACGATTGTAGGTGTAAATGAAGGTGTAAGTTCATGGTACACCACTCTTTTCCATATTTGTTCTCAAATAAATTGCAGAAAATTTTGAGACACCTGTGTGCATCATCCAGCTGACTTGTTGTCACAATCCGAGAACAAAGTATCCTTGCAGCAGAGACAAAAGACTTCCAGATATTATAATCTGCTTCATGCAAAAGACCTTTCAGGGCATACAAAGAATAAGTGCATACCCAAATCTTCCACTGGGCTGCTGTAAAACCTTCAAACGCTGACTCA
>NW_023627908.1:0-2385 GCF_014905685.2 Nematolebias whitei | reverse complement strand
CTGTTTCAACAAACATTTTGTTGCTTCTAGTTTTTTATTTGACACAGTTACTAACAGAAAAACAGCCACTTCCCCTAATAACCAAACTTCTACAAATCAAATCCCTCCTACAAGTCAATCCTCAGTTAATCACACCTTCTCTTTTTCTCCATTCTCAGTCAGTGAGGTCAATAAACTGTTAAAAGTTCTTGACCCTAAAAAATCTGCAGGTCCAGATGAACTTCCACCTTATTTCTTAAGGCTGGCTGCTCATATCATCACAGTCCCTGTGACCCACATCTTCAATCTCTCCATAAGACAAAACTCCATCCCAGACACTTGGAAAACAGCCTTTGTTCTTCCTTTGCTGAAGGGAGGTGACCCCACCTCACTGAACAACTATCGACCAATCTCTAAACTCTGCATTTTAGCCAAGGTTCTAGAAAAACTGATAAACTCTCAAATCAAAAATTACCTGGACTCATTTAACATTTTACTTCCACATCAATCTGGTTTCAGGAAACAACACAGCACAACTACTGCTTCACTGAAGGTTCTTAATGACGTTGTTGAAGCACTGGATGCTAAGGATTATTGTGCTGCACTTTTCTTAGACCTGTCTAAAGCTTTTGACACTGTGGATCATAACATCTTGTGTCATAAACTCTCAGAAATTGGTTTCTAAGAACACACCATTGGTTTGTTCTCTAACTATCTTTCAGACCAGAGGCAATGTGTTCAACATAATGGTACTTCCTCCAGTTATTTAACAGTCAACAATGATGTACCACAAGGCTCAGTCTTAGAACCCACCCTCTTTACAATCTACATACATAATGTAGGTAAATCCATCCATCCATCCATCCATTTTCTTCCGCTTATCCGGGGTCGGGTCGCGGGGGTAGCAGCCTAAGTAGGGAGGCCCAGACTTCCCTCTCCCCAGCCACTTGGGCCAGCACTTCCGGGGGAATCCCGAGGCGTTCCCAGGCCAGCCGAGAAACATAGTCCCTCCAGCGTGTCCTGGGTCTTCCTCTGGGCCTCCTTCTGGTGGGACGTGTCCGGAACACCTCACCAGGGAGGCGTCCAGAAGGCATCCTAAACAGATGCCCAAGCCACCTCAACTGGCTCCTCTCGATGTGGAGAAGCAGCGGCTCTACTCCGAGTCCCTCCTGGATGATCGAGCTTCTCACCCTGTCTCTAAGGTAGAGCCCAGACACCCTGCGGAGAAAACTCATTTCGGCCACTTGTATCCGAGATCTCATTCTTTCGGTCACAACCCAAAGCTCATGACCATAGATGAGGGTGGGAACGTAGATCGATCGGTAAATTGAGAGCTTCGCCTTTTGACTCAGCTCTCTCTTCACCACGACAGACCTGTACAGCGCCCGCTTCACTGCAGACTCTGCACCTATCCGCCTATCGATCTCACGCTCCATTTTTCCCTCATTCGTGAACAAGACCCCAAGATACTTGAACTCTTCCACTTGGGGTAGGACCTCCTCCCTGACCCGGAGAGGGCACTCTACCCTTTTCCGGCTCAAGACCATGGCCTTGGATTTGGAGGAACTGATCTTCATCCCGGCCGCGTCGCATTCGGCTGCGAACCGCTCCAGCGAAAGCTGTAGATCACGATCTGATGAAGCCAATAAGACCACATCATCTGTAAAAAGCAGAGACGCAATCCTAAGGCCACCAAAACGGATCCCCTCAACACCTTGGCTGCGCCTAGAAATTCTGTCCATAAAAGTTATGAACAGAATTGGTGACAAAGGGCAACCTTGGCGGAGTCCAACTCTCACCGGGAACAAGCCCGACTTACTGCCGGCGATGCGGACCAGGCTCTGACACCGGTCATACAGGGACCTAACAGCCCGTAACAAAGGGCCCGGTACCCCATACTCCCAGAGTACCCCCCACAGGGCCCCCCGAGGGACGCGATTGAACGCCTTCTCCAAGTCCATAAAGCACATGTAGACTGGTTGGGCAAACTCCCACGCACCCTCCAGGACCCTGCTGAGAGTGTAGAGCTGGTCCAGTGTTCCACGGCCAGGACAAAAACCGCACTGTTCCTCCTGAATCCGAGGTTCGACTATCCGACGGACCCTCCTCTCCAGAACCCCCGAATAGACCTTACCAGGGAGGCTTAAGAGAGTGATTCCCCTGTAGTTGGAACACACTCTACGGTCCCCCTTTTTGAATAGGGGGACCACCGCCCCGGTCTGCCAATCCAGGGGAACTTCCACCGATGTCCACGCAATATTGCAGAGTCGCGTAAGCCAACACAACCCTACAACATCCAGAGCCTTAAGGAACTCTGGGCGAATCTCATCCACCCCTGGGGCCCTGCCACCGAGGAGCTTTTTAACCACCTCGGTGACCTCAGCACCAGAGATTGGAGGGCCCGAC
>NW_023627907.1:0-2385 GCF_014905685.2 Nematolebias whitei | reverse complement strand
TGAAGCAACGGAAAATCATGGCCGTATGGTTTTCCTGGTTGTAAAGCTGATTGATTATGTTGTTATTCTCATATTCTGCCAAATTAATGTAAATGTTGATGTTAAACTTTGATTCTGTAAAATAAATGACCACATTCATTTTGATGGGTCAAAGATAAATGACGTCTCACGTTACATTTCATTAAATTCAATGCACGTTTTATTCAGTCCAGAAAAATGAAGAATCCGTTTTAATTGATGAATATATCTCAGCATCTGTTCATCTACATATATATATATATAATTTTCTTGTAATTTTCAAATCATATGCTTTTTTATGATTGTCTACTGTTGTACTGATAAATATCTCCTGGAGGGTAAAATATTTCTTGGCTGCAAGTATCAAGCTGAGAAATCCTTAATTTTCTACAACTGATAGTGGTTGGTCATTAATTATGATGAAGTTTAGCAAATTCTTGGTAAATATTCAAGCTCCGGGGCTTCAGCGATGTCTTCTTCTTGCTCAGTCTGAAGCAGGCAGCCTGATTTTGGTCAGTCTGCCTCTCCTTTGAGATGGGCAGATGGAGCGGGGCAGATTGGACATGGCTGGCCGGGGTCGAGTTGCTTGTTTCGGTTTGAGCAAAGAGTAGCGCGACGCTGAAGCCACGGAGCTCGAACGTCCAACGTAAAAATAACTTTACTGCGGTTTACTGTGGCGCTATGGCTCTGCAGACATTGCACGTTGCTGTCTTGTTTTGTGGTGTTTCTAGTGTAAAATACTTCCACACAGCGGACATGTTTAGATGAAAAGTTTGTTAGCTATTAGCCACAGTGCTGCTAACTCAGTCCTCACATTGTAGCTGGCTGCAAACTATGAAATGGATTTCCTGAATGTGAGGAGGGTCTTATTACTGTGGGGTCATGAGACACGCCTCCGTTCAGGAAATCCATTACATAGTTTGAAGCCAACATGTATCATGGATCGGAAATCTCTGCAGGTTGGATCGGAAAAATCCGATACATAAATTATGCTGGTATTGGAGACCAATACCGATACTGGATCGGATTGGCCCCATCCCTAATTAAAAGCAGCAGTAAGGTCAAGGAGTACAAGTATCACAAATTGACGAGAATCATTTGGTACCAAAATATCATTACAAACCCTCACTAGCGCTGTTTCGGTGCTTTAAAGTTACTTAAAACCAGACTGAAAGATCTCAAAAATTCTGTTCTCATTCAAAAACTCATTTAATTAAATACATTTTTTAAAAATTCCAGGAATTTTGTACAGAAAGGGAAGTTTCCAGGTAGGTCTGAAATTTGAGCAAGTTGAAGGGTCAAGTCCAGGTTTCTTAATTCATGGGTTAACTACAACATGTTTGAAAACATTGGGGACTACACTTGAAGCAATACTGCTATTTAGAATAGCAAGAACAGTGGGTCCAATCGTGGGTAAACTTGTTTAAAAACTGACACATGGATGGAATCAGCAGGGGAACCTGATGGATTCACAAAAAGGGAGAAGAGGAAAACATGACAATGATAGGCAAAGCTAGAGCGCTGGCTGATATGATGAAGAGAAGGTAGGGAGTTAGGGACGCTGTGATGAAGAGGTAAGGCAGCTGACTTGGGACCAGAAAGTTGCAGGTTCAACTCTATGCCATGCCTATATGCCTATATGTTGTGGTATTTTTGAGCAAGACACCTAACACACACTTAATTCCAACATATGCCACCAGCCCCCCCCCCCCCCCCCCCCCCCGGAAAACTGCCCCCGCCGTTACAAGGACTATTAAAATCTGGCCTGATTGGGCTCTCAGCAGCTGCAGGACTACTTCAAAAGGACAAACTAGAATGCCTTTGAACATCCAGACCTGGAGGTGTCCACAGACAGTGTACCGTGCTACATTAAAAACTGCATAGACACTGTCACAGTGGACAAATGCTTTCAGGTGTAGTGAACTAGGCCTCCGACCACAACCTGTCTCTGAAGACCTTCAGCGGACAGGAACTGTTATTTCATTGATTTGAATCCAGAAATACAAATTATCTCATCAAGAGACTATTTAATTGTATCCTGAATTAATCAATTGAAAGAACACTCTTCCTTTTTACATTGTAGATGAACATATATATGTGATATATTCATAAATTAAACGGATTCATTCATTTTTCTGGACTGAATAATATCGTGCATTGAAATTAAATGTGACGTGAGACGTTAATTTTCTTTGACCCATCAAATGAATGCGGTCATTTATTAACAGAATCAAAGTTTAACATCACACATTTACATTAATTTGGCAAATTGATTTCAACAACAGCTTAATTAATTAGCAAGCTTTGCAATTAGGAAACCATACGGCCATGATTTCCCTTGCAACTTTAAACCAGACATTTCTGAAA
>NW_023627906.1:1297-2386 GCF_014905685.2 Nematolebias whitei | reverse complement strand
TGTTGCTGCTGATCTGTTTCATGTTGCTGCTGATCTGTTTCATGTTGTTGTGTTCATTCGTGCTCGTCTGTTCACACAGACTCATGTCCGTGCTGCTGTTCTGCGTATTGTGTTTAATGTTTTTATGCTATTAGAGCTTATCATATTTTTAGTTGATGTTTTTATTAGTTCATATCTTAGATCTTATTACTGTTTTTCTTTTATATTTTATTGTTGGATGTAACTGCGACCCTGTGAACATAATTTTGATCATCCACCACATGGACCACATGTGGTGCGAATGACAAAGAATATCTGCATCTGTATAATACTTTCTGATTCATATATCCATTATTATCATTTTCATTATTTTTAAATCAATTTATTTTTCATTTTCTTATTTGATCAGTTTATTATTATTAATATATCTATTATAGCTGTTAGCAGCACCTTTCTTTGTTTCATGCATTTATTCAAAAACAGTATGTAGCTTGAATTAACCACTTTTTCTTCTTTCTAGTGAAGAGAAAGAGAAAAGAGTCCAGTAAAGAAAAGTCTTATTTCATCACTGAATGAACATGAAGAACTGAAGCGGACACAGCAGGAACAACACTTGTGTCTTCTTCTGGATGAAGCCCGTGAGACAAGGGACACACAGATACACAATCATTAGTTGGACGCAGTAGTTTTTATTTTTGTACATTTTTCACTTCTTACTTTTCCTATTAAACAATTTTTTTCTTAAGTGGTGTCCTTGAACATTAAATTTCCTAAACAAATTTTACAATGTTAAGTTCATATAGTGTTTGTTTAAATTCATACTGGAAGTTAAGAAGAATTTCCAATTGCATTTGATCTTTAATGGATCCTAAGAAAAGATTACTAGAATCTGCTCAACTGTTATTATGTTATAATTTTTTGGTTCTAGGATGAAGTGACACAAAAACAGTCAAAAATTCAGAAAGGACAGTTATCAATTATCAGTCATCAGTTATCAGTTATTTATCGTTTATCGTCCGTACAACTGTGGCCTGAGAGATTCAGCTGAAAGTCCTGGTGCACCTTTTATTTGAACCTGCAGAGATTTGAACAGCTGATCTGAAGCAAACA
>NW_023627906.1:0-1197 GCF_014905685.2 Nematolebias whitei | reverse complement strand
CATCCATCCATCCATCCATCCATCCATCCATCCATCCATCCATCCTCTTCTGCTTCAGGGTTGTGGGAGCAGCATCTTCACCAGGGAGGCACAGACATCAACAGCCACCTCTTCAACTCTTCTAGGACCCCATGGTGTTCACAAAGCAACTGACTATTTATTAATTAATATCCTGATGCTGCTCAATAATCCAGGTAGAAAAATCTAAAAAGTTAAGTCTGGTCCTCTGGACATTCACAAAACAAACAATACAGTTTATAATAAATAAACTAAATGTTTTTTGTTAGTTTTGTTTTTTGAATGTCCAGAGGACCAGACTTAACTTTTTTAGATTAATAAGTAATAAATTTATGTTTTAATTTAATGAAAGACAAATCTTTAAAATTCAAGGACAAAATTTAATGTAATTGTTTTCAAGTCTGTATCTTACTGTAAAAGCAGTTTCAAAGATTACAGCACACTGTGATGTTTTGCAATTTTAACATGAACCTTGTGCATATCTGCAAATAATAAAAGTGAAGATATTTTTAATACATCTTTACTGTAAAAATCTATACTAAAATGAAAAACACATGGGTTTAAAGCAGCAGGGAAGGCAGTAAGGTAGGATTATGAATCAGGTTTATAAGTTACAGCTCATGAGGTACTCCATTAGAGCATGACATCTTTTCCACAACATCGTGTGACAAAACCTTGAGGGTGTTCTTCTTCTAATACGTTTAGTGGTGGCTAGTAAGTAGCTTAAGGGAGCACTACCGCCACCAGGTGGTAAGGTGAGTTGGATTCTAGTCCCCGCCTACAGAGCCGGTCCAGAAATGTACATGGAAACACAACAGACCCGAACCGATCTGAACCAACCCGAACTGATCTGATCCGCTCTGTGACAGTGGAAAAGGGGCATAGGTTGGCCTGGAAACGCCTCAGGGTCCTTCCAGAAAAGCTGAAAGAGGTAGCTGCAGATAAAGATGTCTGGGACTCCCTGGTCAAGCTACTACCCCTGCAACCCGACTTCAGAACAAGCAGAAGATAAAGGATGGATGGTTTAAAAAAAATCCTTCTGTGTACAGTAAATATCACAAATGGCAATAGAGAATTGGAGGGGGTCTTGTCCTTCTCCCTGTGAGTTCTCTATGGTCTGATACACATATTTATTTAAAACAGAAATTGTAAAAAAACTAAAACAAAGAAGAAAAAAAA
>NW_023627905.1:0-2386 GCF_014905685.2 Nematolebias whitei | reverse complement strand
ATACAGTTGTAGCAGATCAGAGAGATGGGGGGGGGGGGGGGGGGGGGACTGTTCAGTGATTTGTAGACATACGAGTATTTTGAACTGGGTTCGAAAGTGAACTGGTAACCAGTGCAGTGAGGCCAAAACTGGTGTAACGTGCTCTCTTTTGCCTGAACCTAACACTGTAAGTGAAACAAGGCATTTCTTGAGTTTCTGTAAATTATGCTATAATACATATTTACTGTCTCATTCCAGAAAACAACAACAAACAATGACAGCCTTCATGATGGACAGACATCATGGACACCACAGCAGCAGCAGCTTCACTGAAACATCCTGAACATGATCGTCACTGACATGAGGCCTCTGTCCATGGTTGAAGACGAAGACAATAATCCACACTTTTAATCCAGGTTACACTCTTCCGTCAAGGGCAAATTTTACAAAGTAGCTACATATTGTGCAGGTATAAAGATACATTTGTATATATTTTTGTGTACATTAATTTTTTAAAGGTATTTGACTACTTTTTTTTATTATTCAATATTTTACTAACAGAATAGTCAAATAGCAACTTGTTTTTTATGCGAATTGCTATGTCAGTCAAATGTTCAATAAAGGGGTGGAAATTAATGTGTTGTTTTTTTGCGATTAATCGATTAATCGATGAAGAAAAAAAATCGGCTGATGAATAGATTATTGAAATAATCGTTAGTTGTAGCCCTATTGTGCACCAACTTTTACTCACGTAAATGCACACTCCGCCTCTCCGTGATTTCCCTGTTAGCTCCCTGCAGCGGTCCGCTCGAAAAAAGAGTCTGTCATCCAGCTGGAAGACTGTATCCGGCGTTTCGCTTGTAATCCATGTTTCGGTGATGCAAAGCACCGCACAGTTCATCATCTCTTCTGAGGCGCCCACTCTCAGATGAAGCAAATCCATTTTGTTATCTAACGAGCGGACATTCGACAGAAAGAGAGATGGCATCTTGCGGCTTTAGCATTAGCACGTAGCCTCACCAGAACCTCTGCCCGGCGTCCTCTCTTCTTAAGCCGGGAGCAGCGCTTCCTCTTCTGCCCATTGGAACGCCTCTGCCACAGCTTCCATGTAGATGACTTTAAGATCTGCATTCTGCCTAGCGTAGTTTTGAGTTTGTTGCTGATTTCTGCTATATTTCGTGGCAAATCTGCTCCTATTCTCATCAATTTGGTTCGGATATGGTTCACACGCATAAATCGTGTGGAGTCAGGCACAGAGTTAATTTCAAAACTCCTAAAAACTGGGATCGCACCGGGAACCTGTGAAGCTGCAACTGCTCTGAGCGCGGCCATCTTGGCAAGTAATAAGTTATGGCTCTGGTTTTGTTTATTTGTTGAAAGCAGCATCAGTTTAATCCACTTTATTATTATTCGATTGGATGGCTTTAAAAGACCAAAACAAAACATACAATTTTCCCCCTTTCATTTTTACAGAGATTCAAAATGAGGGAAATCCGTTGCAGCGATGGAGAACGTTGATCCGTGTCTAATTCTCTTGGTTGTCCATTGGAAAACCTAGAGGTGAGATCTGGTTGTCCGTGACGAAAAGAGGTTGTCTTGTACAAAAGAAAACTGCTTATGTCAACCCCTCAAAAAATCAGTCTGTAGTCCTAAGTATGTGAAGACACCACAGGTCAAAGGTCAGTCTGTAGACCACACTACATGAAGACAGCGAAGGTCGGTCTGTAGACCTCAATACCTGAAGACAGTGAAGGTCAGAGGTCAGTCTGTATACCTCATTACCTAAAACACCATGTATAAAAGGTCAGTCTGAAGACCACACTACATGAAGACAGCAAAGGTCAGTCTGTAGACCACACTGCATGAAGACACAACAGGTCAAAGGTCAGTCTGAAGACCTCACTACATGAAGACAGCAAAGGTCAAAGGTCAGTCTGTAGACCTAATTACCTAAAACACCACGTATAAAATGTCAGTCTGAAGACAACACTACACGAAGACAGCAAAGTAGAATAGAATAGAATAGAATAGAATAGAATTCAACTTTGTCATTGCACATGTCACAGGTACAAAGCAACGAAATGCAATTTGCATCTATCCAGAAGTGCTTAGCCAGAAAAATAAATTGGTAGATATATATAGTACAATATACAGTAAGTTGCTTTGAATATGCTATAGGTATAAATATATACAGTTTGTGAGTGTACAGACTATGAACAGGTTATAATATGAAGGGGTATAAACAGCTATATAAAAGAAAAAAAAATATATATATAAGTATGTGAGTACTTATGAACAGTAGATAGTAGATTATGTGTACAGTTTGTACAGTAGTGGGCTAACGGATGAAAGTGCAGGTGGTGGTGTTACAGTCCATGTGCTGTTGTTGTGTGTATGAGAATACAGA
>NW_023627904.1:931-2386 GCF_014905685.2 Nematolebias whitei | reverse complement strand
CTGTGAAACTGCTGTGAATGTCATCTATCGTTTTTGCACCGCGTTGTACATTAAACACCTCATGGGCAGCAAACTGTGAAACTGCTATAAATGTCAGCTCTCGTTTTTGCGCCGCGTTGTCCATTGAACTGCTCTTGAAAAGCAAACTGTGAAACTGCTATGAACATCAGCTCTCGTTTTTGCACTACCTTGTGCATTAAATAGCTCATTGGCAGCAAACTGTGAAACAGCTATGAATGTCAGCTCTCCTTTTTAAACCGCTTTGTACAATGAACTGCTCTTTGGCACCAAACAGTGAAGCTGCTATGAATTTCAGCTCTCGTTTTTGCACTGCGTTGTACAATAAACAGCTCATGGGCAGCAAACTGTGAAACTGCTATGAATGTCAGCTCACGTTTTACAATGCTTTGAACAGTGAACTGTTCTTGGGCAGCAAACTGTGAAACTGCTATGAATGTCAGCTCTCGTTTTTGCACCGCGTTTTCCATTGAACTACTCTTGAAACTAGCAAACTGTGAAACTGCTATGAATGTCAGCTCTCGTTTTACAATGCTTTGAACAGTGAACTGTTCTTGGGCAGCAAACTGTGAAACTGCTATGAATGTCATCTCTCGTTTTTGTACAGTGTTGTACATTAAACAGCTCATGGGCAGCAAACTGTGAAACTGCTATGAACATCAGCACTCGTTTTTGCACCACATTCTACATTAAACATCTCATGGGCAACAAACTGTGAAACTGCTATGAATGTCAGCTCTCGTTTTTGCACAGCGTTGTACGTTGATTTGCTCATGGGCAGCAAACTGTGAAACTGCTATGAATGTCAGCTCTCATTTTTGCACAGCGTTGTACATTAAACAGCTCATGGGCAGCAAACTGTGAAACTGCTATGAACATCAGCTCTCGTTTTTGCACAACGTTCTACATTAAACATTTCATGGGAAGCAAACTGTGAAACTACTATGAATGTCAGCTCTCGTTTTTGCACTGCTTTGTCCAATGACTGCTCTTGGGCAGCAAACTGTGAAACTGCTATAAATTTCAGCTCTCGTTTTTGCACAGCATTGTTTATTGAACTGCTAACGGGCAGCAAACTGTGAAACTGCTATGCACATCAGGTCTCGTTTTTGCACCGCGATGTCCATTGAACTGCTCTTGGGCTACAAACTGTGAAACTGCTATGAATATCAGCTCTCGTTTTTGTACAAAGTTGTACATTAAACATCTCATGGGCAGCAAACTGTGAAACTGCTATGAATGTCTGCTCTCGTATTTGTATAGAGTTGTACATTAAACAGCTCATAGGCAGCAAACTGTGAAACTGCTATGAATATCAGCTCTCGTTTTTGCACCACGTTTTCCATTGAACTGCTCTTGGGCAGCAAACTGTGAAACTGCTACGAATGTCATCTCTCGTTTTTGCATCACGTTCTACATTAAACATCTCATGGGCAG
>NW_023627904.1:0-831 GCF_014905685.2 Nematolebias whitei | reverse complement strand
GCTATGAATGTCAGCTCTCGTTTTTGTACAAAGTTGTACATTAAACATCTCATGGGCAGCAAACTGTGAAACTGCTATGAATGTCTTCTCTCGTTTTTGTATAGAGTTGTACATTAAACAGCTCATAGGCAGCAAACTGTGAAACTGCTATGAATGTCAGCTCTCGTTTTGAAATGCGTTGTACAATGATCTGCTCTTGGGCTGCAAACTGTGAAACTGCTATGAATGTGTGCTCTCGTTTTTGTATAGAGTTGTACATTAAACAGCTCATAGGTAGCAAACTGTGAAACTGCTATGAATATCAGCTCTCGTTTTTGTACAAAGTTGTACATTAAACATCTCATGGGCAGCAAACTGTGAAACTGCTATGAATGTCTTCTCTCGTTTTTGTATAGAGTTGTACATTAAACAGCTCATAGGCAGCAAACTGTGAAACTACTATGAATGTCAGCTCTCGTTTTAAAACCGCATTGCACAATGAACTGCTCTTGGGCACCAAACTGTGAAGCTGCTATGAATGTCAGCTCTTGTTTTTGCACTGCGTTGTACATTAAACAGCTCAATGGCAGCAAACTGTGAAACTGCTATGAATGTCAGCTCTCGTTTTTGCACTGTGTTTTCCATTGAACTGCTCTTGGGCAGCAAACTGTGAAACTGCTACGAATGTCATCTCTCGTTTTTGCATCACGTTCTACATTAAACATCTCATGGGCAGCATACTGTGAAACTGCTATGAATGTCAGCTCTCGTTTTACAACGCTTTGTACAATGAACTGCTCCTGGGCAGCAAACTGTGAAACTGCTATGAACATCAGCTCTCGTTTTTGCACT
>NW_023627903.1:0-2386 GCF_014905685.2 Nematolebias whitei | reverse complement strand
GCGTTTGGATAAGCTCTCAATCTGAAATCCAGATCTCTGAGGTACGCTTTCGTTCCAGCGGAGCCCAACGGTTCAGGGATGAAACGTTGTACATATTTTGAGATTTTTTGCAAGTCATCCATTGATGGAGAAGATATCAATGGTCTCACATGCGTGATCAGTTGTGGGGGTGTTACTCTGCCCGTTTGTGTAGGTGATTGGATGGGTCTAAAAGCACCATGTGAGTAAAGAGGTCGTTGAGTGATTGGTGTATTACCCCGATCCTGTTCAGGGTCTGGTTTTGATTCCAGGTCACCTTGCCCAACATTTTTACCTTTTTCTATTGCTGCTATTAGTTTCGCCTCACATTTTTTTAAATGTTCCTGGGATGTACAGTAGTCACCTTCTAAACGCATATGTAGCTTTTGTAGATTTTGTTTATCTATTTTGCATTGTTCCAGTTCAGTTTTTGCAAGCTGCAACTGTTGTTGTAGCACATCGTTATCTTCACACGTGGCTTTGTACTGACGGTCTATTTCTTTAATCTTTTCATAAGATTTTGCTTCTAGTGACGCCTGCATTTCTGAGAGATTCCTCTCATGTGTTTTATACATCCAGTCAAGGCGTTCCGACCGTTCATCTAATTCAGCTTTTAGAAGCAGGGAGATTTTTGCTAACCGTTCAAGGCTGAGCTTTTTACTCTCTGTATTTAATGTTCCTGCGGCCAGACTTTTCAGCTCTTCTTGTCTTTGAGCTTCATCAAGTTGTTGTAATTGCTCTAATTGTGTACCAATCAGTGGAGTTGTTAAAATATTTAAGGCCCCAAAAATGATATCATCATTTGTTGGTTTTGAAGAGGTGTCTTCTTCTTCGTCGCTTGGCATTTTTCTTCTATTTAAAGTTTAAACAGGAGAATTTTAATGTTTTAGGTTTTTCAAAATAAATAAAATCAGCAAAGTCTCTTTGTCTGATGTATTTACTTTTATTTAGTGATTTATCAATTAGACGTGCACTATCCTTTTAGCAAATGAGTAAACTTTTTCCAACTTTGTGAAAATCTGTAACTGTTTCTATTTTTAAAAAGTTAATGTTTATTTTTGAACCTTAGTTTTAAGGGATTACCAGTGAAATAAAACTGTTTTGGTGAATGCTCGTTTGCATAAATACCTTATAACTTTTAAGATGCAAGATAACAGTAATTTTCAGCTTTAAGGAACGTTTATTAACTCGAGAAATGCCTTTTAGAAAATTAAAACGTTTAATTTCACTATTTAGACCTAATAAGCGAGTGAAACCTGTCTTCTCAAGGTTCGCCAGAAGATGTCAGTATTACCTCCACAATTTTAACTCCGACAATGTTTGTGTTATCCACTAGGGGAGCTATAACTTCCTGTGGCGTTCGGTTGACATCCTGTTGTTAGCCGCTTAGCTTGAAGTTAGCTTCGGCTAAACTCGGTTAAAATCAACATTTCTGAACGGATTTTTTACACAAACGTGGCAAAAGTTTTGCAATCAGACTTTATAGCTTCAAACATGAGTTTTTGGGTCTGTTGGTAGCTTCATTTAGTGATTTTAAGCGTAGTTTAAGCTCCGGTCGTTAGCTGTTTAGCTTAAAATTAGCATCGCTAGCGTTGTTTAAAAACATCATTTTTTGACGAATTTTAAACTGTAACGTGGCAGAATTTCAGCAAGCAGGCTTCGAAGCACTTAACAGCGTTTCAGAATCACTTTAAAAGGCACTTTTTAGCTTTAAAAAGCAGATTTTATTTCCCTATGAAAACGAATTTCATTTCCGGGTGGCGTGATTGACACGTCCCTCATCCAATGAGAACGTTACACACGGTCTTTTTCAACCAATGACGCAGCGTTAAAGCAACCAGCATGCTAGGTTTAGCCTGAAAATAGTTCGTCACTTTTTCGTCTTTTAAACTGTCAAAATGCACTTTTTCTGTTAAAAATGGTAACGAATAACTGCCTGACTGTGTTCTGAGATGGCACTCAGCTTTTAAAACGTTTATCCATCTATTCAAAATACTCGTTCACTGAACAGAACCGAACTGGTCGGGTCTTAGCAGAACCTCGTACTTTTTAAACAGAATAACGTCTTCCACAGCTCATCAGCCCTTAGTTACACGTAACAGACGTACAATTTCAGCTTTAAAAAAACATATGACACACAATTTCAGCTCTTAAAACATTGCCAGCCCAACGCTTAGAACATGCAGCGTTTGCCTGAAAGGCGCAGCTCCAACTGCGTTCAATCACAGCTGATAAACTGTTACTTTTTCAACATGCCAACATTTAAATCAATCTTACACGTATTAACAGTCATTCATGAACACGTTAACGGGCCACCAGTTTGTAGTGAGTCACGTGAGGTACGTGTCACTTGTTGTATGACAAATAT
>NW_023627902.1:1297-2387 GCF_014905685.2 Nematolebias whitei | reverse complement strand
TGTTGCTGCTGATCTGTTTCATGTTGCTGCTGATCTGTTTCATGTTGTTGTGTTCATTCGTGCTCGTCTGTTCACACAGACTCATGTCCGTGCTGCTGTTCTGCGTATTGTGTTTAATGTTTTTATGCTATTAGAGCTTATCATATTTTTAGTTGATGTTTTTATTAGTTCATATCTTAGATCTTATTACTGTTTTTCTTTTATATTTTATTGTTGGATGTAACTGCGACCCTGTGAACATAATTTTGATCATCCACCACATGGACCACATGTGGTGCGAATGACAAAGAATATCTGCATCTGTATAATACTTTCTGATTCATATATCCATTATTATCATTTTCATTATTTTTAAATCAATTTATTTTTCATTTTCTTATTTGATCAGTTTATTATTATTAATATATCTATTATAGCTGTTAGCAGCACCTTTCTTTGTTTCATGCATTTATTCAAAAACAGTATGTAGCTTGAATTAACCACCTGTTTCTTCTTTCTAGTGAAGAGAAAGAGAAAAGAGTCCAGTAAAGAAAAGTCTTATTTCATCACTGAATGAACATGAAGAACTGAAGCGGACACAGCAGGAACAACACTTGTGTCTTCTTCTGGATGAAGCCCGTGAGACAAGGGACACACAGATACACAATCATTAGTTGGACGCAGTAGTTTTTATTTTTGTACATTTTTCACTTCTTACTTTTCCTATTAAACAATTTTTTTCTTAAGTGGTGTCCTTGAACATTAAATTTCCTAAACAAATTTTACAATGTTAAGTTCATATAGTGTTTGTTTAAATTCATACTGGAAGTTAAGAAGAATTTCCAATTGCATTTGATCTTTAATGGATCCTAAGAAAAGATTACTAGAATCTGCTCAACTGTTATTATGTTATAATTTTTTGGTTCTAGGATGAAGTGACACAAAAACAGTCAAAAATTCAGAAAGGACAGTTATCAATTATCAGTCATCAGTTATCAGTTATTTATCGTTTATCGTCCGTACAACTGTGGCCTGAGAGATTCAGCTGAAAGTCCTGGTGCACCTTTTATTTGAACCTGCAGAGATTTGAACAGCTGATCTGAAGCAAACA
>NW_023627902.1:0-1197 GCF_014905685.2 Nematolebias whitei | reverse complement strand
CATCCATCCATCCATCCATCCATCCATCCATCCATCCATCCATCCTCTTCTGCTTCAGGGTTGTGGGAGCAGCATCTTCACCAGGGAGGCACAGACATCAACAGCCACCTCTTCAACTCTTCTAGGACCCCATGGTGTTCACAAAGCAACTGACTATTTATTAATTAATATCCTGATGCTGCTCAATAATCCAGGTAGAAAAATCTAAAAAGTTAAGTCTGGTCCTCTGGACATTCACAAAACAAACAATACAGTTTATAATAAATAAACTAAATGTTTTTTGTTAGTTTTGTTTTTTGAATGTCCAGAGGACCAGACTTAACTTTTTTAGATTAATAAGTAATAAATTTATGTTTTAATTTAATGAAAGACAAATCTTTAAAATTCAAGGACAAAATTTAATGTAATTGTTTTCAAGTCTGTATCTTACTGTAAAAGCAGTTTCAAAGATTACAGCACACTGTGATGTTTTGCAATTTTAACATGAACCTTGTGCATATCTGCAAATAATAAAAGTGAAGATATTTTTAATACATCTTTACTGTAAAAATCTATACTAAAATGAAAAACACATGGGTTTAAAGCAGCAGGGAAGGCAGTAAGGTAGGATTATGAATCAGGTTTATAAGTTACAGCTCATGAGGTACTCCATTAGAGCATGACATCTTTTCCACAACATCGTGTGACAAAACCTTGAGGGTGTTCTTCTTCTAATACGTTTAGTGGTGGCTAGTAAGTAGCTTAAGGGAGCACTACCGCCACCAGGTGGTAAGGTGAGTTGGATTCTAGTCCCCGCCTACAGAGCCGGTCCAGAAATGTACATGGAAACACAACAGACCCGAACCGATCTGAACCAACCCGAACTGATCTGATCCGCTCTGTGACAGTGGAAAAGGGGCATAGGTTGGCCTGGAAACGCCTCAGGGTCCTTCCAGAAAAGCTGAAAGAGGTAGCTGCAGATAAAGATGTCTGGGACTCCCTGGTCAAGCTACTACCCCTGCAACCCGACTTCAGAACAAGCAGAAGATAAAGGATGGATGGTTTAAAAAAAATCCTTCTGTGTACAGTAAATATCACAAATGGCAATAGAGAATTGGAGGGGGTCTTGTCCTTCTCCCTGTGAGTTCTCTATGGTCTGATACACATATTTATTTAAAACAGAAATTGTAAAAAAACTAAAACAAAGAAGAAAAAAAA
>NW_023627901.1:0-2387 GCF_014905685.2 Nematolebias whitei | reverse complement strand
TTAGTTTCTCCTCACATGCTTTTAAGCGTTCCTGTGATGTTTGATAATCACTTTGTAAACGCATATATAGCTCCAGTAATGCTTCTTTATGCACTTCGTTTTTGTGCAGATCTTTTTTAAGCACATCTATTTCACCTTTACAGCGGGAAACTTGTGACACTGTCACGTCGTGATCCCGTCTTAATGCAAAGTATGATTCTTTTAGCAACGTTGCCATTTTAGCCAGCTTTTCATAGCTTGACATTGTAATTTCTGTAGAGGTCACACTCTCTGCAACCTCCATCAGATTGTCCACTAACTCTTTTGGGTTCATGCTGTTCGCCTGTTTGCCATATGGATGTAAGGATCCTGTTAGCAGTGCTAACGCATACTCTAAACAGTCCTTCATCTCATAAGGATCAAAATCTTTTCCTACCACACCTGCCATGGTCATTCACTGTGTAGCGCTTTATCTGTTTAAAACAGTTGCCAGCTTCAGATTATTTTACAGGTAAATATTTGTATTCAAGTTGTCATTGAGTTTCACACTATTTTAGCTCTGGGTTTACACAAAAGTACTGTTATAAGTCAACTTATTCAGAGGAACGGGCACCTGTTTCTTAGGTTTTTACCCCCATGATATAGAAATTATTATTTTAATGCTTTTATGTCAATCTAGACCTATATTACACTTATTTAAACACACTTATACTCACTTTTGATGCAGCTTATCTGCTTATTCAGTCATTCCTGTGCTGCAGATGTGTTTTGGAGTAATTAAAGTTCTCTGGGGATGCTCTAACCAGAAGATCGGGCCCAATCTTCAGGTTACAGTGACCCAGGTTTTGAAGGACATGTTTATATGAAACCATCTCTCTGTTGCACAGACTGCTTTGATGAAGGAAAAACAGATTTAATTAAATCTGCCCTCCTGGCAACCATCAAAACTTGCTTTGAACTGCTCTCACGCGATCAGGGAAGGTATATAAGAAATGTAGCAAACACAGGAAGTGGGAAGTCCTGTGATGGATCAGCCGCGCGCTGGTGCCATGCACCAATTTTGATGTGATTCTTCTTTACCTGGGTCGAAAACGGCTTCCCGGCCAGTGTCACGGTGAGAAGTTATTTCATATCAATCTGTGTGTTAAGAGTGTACATGTTTTTTGCTTGGCTGTTTTCTGTGGCAGGATAATAAAGGACACTTATTACTCCTAGCAGTGACAGCTTTTGTCTTTCATTTTTTCCTATTTGTCTGAATATCTGTGCCGACCGTTTCACGAGCCCTTTTGATAAAGAATTTCATAATACACCCCAATTCATGAATATTTAAGTAAATGCTTGTCTGCAGTGTTACTTTTAATGTGCTTATTTTTTAACAGATACTAGATTACCAAGCTTCTCAGTGTCTTTTACTCTAAAGCACTGAATTTTTATAAACCTGCAATTTTTCTAAAGAGTCTTACAGCAACATCAGTTTAAAAACGCTTTTTTTTTTAAACAGTTCTGTTCCAGAAATTTGCTATTTTAACAGCTACTCATTAAACCAGGTGGTGAACTGAAAAAAGAAAATTGATGATGAGGAATAATCAGTCTTTCTTCAGAAAAACTGTTATACTCCTGTCCTCCTGCCAATATCTTCTATTTAAAAATTAAATAAGAAGATGTAATTGTTTTAGGTGGTAAAATAAAATCAGAAGTTCTCTTTTTTCTGATATATTTACTCTTATTTAGTGATTTAACAATTAAACGTGTATTATCTTTCCAGCAAATGAGTAAACTTTATCAACTCTGTGAATATCTGTAACTGTATCTTTTAAAAAGTTTCTAATTTTTTATTTTGCACCTCTTTCTTGAGGAATTACCAGTGAATAAAAATGTGTTGGTAAATGTCTTTCTGCATAAATACCTTAATTACTTTTTAACTGCAAGATAACAGTGATTATTCAGCTTGAAAAACGTTTATTAACTCATCAAATGCGTCTAAGCACGTCTAATTTCATCAAAAATAACCTAAAACGGAGTGAAACTGTGATATCAAGTTTCCCAGGAGGGGGCAGTGTTTAGCTTTATACCAGCAGGAGCCTATGACGACGTCCTGTCGACGTTCTGTTGACATCCTGTCGTTAGCCGCTTAGCTTAAAATTAGCTTCGGCTAAACTCTGTTAAAATCAACATTTCTGAACGGATTTAAAGCTTAAACGTGGTGTTGTTTCAACAAGCACGACTGTTTTGCATGAACATGAGTTTTTGGGGACTTGTGGCAGCTTCATTTAGTGATTTTAAGCACATAAAAGGCTTCGGTGCAACCAAGCTTTACAATCTGACTTCAGAGGAAGTGACGCGACACGTCACTCATCCGGTCGTTAGCTGTTAGCTTAAAATTAGCATCGGCTAGCGTGGTCCAAAAA
>NW_023627900.1:0-2387 GCF_014905685.2 Nematolebias whitei | reverse complement strand
TGATAATAAAAAAGAGAGTGTTCTTTCAATTGATCAGTGCAGGACACTTAGAAAGTCTCTGGATGGACTTGATTTTGTGTTTCTGGACTCAAATAAATGAAATACAGTTCTTGTCCCAGGAAGGCCCTCAAGGTCAGGATTTGACCTGAGGCTTAGTTCACTACAGTCCCCCCTTTGGAAATCATCGCCTGTCCATGGGGATGAATTCCAACATGAACTTACGCCTTCGAATGTCCTTGAGCTTGATGTAATCCAGCAAGGAAAACAAAAGTCAAAGGAGGTAATCCCATAATGTTTTTGGTAATTCCATTGTGTTGATGGTAATTCCATAATGTTGTTGGTAATTCCATTGTAGCAATACTTTAACCCCTTGGAAACAGAGTCTGTAATCCATTGGAAAAGTCATATAATCCACAACGGTAAATCCACAACGAATGGAGGTGTTGATTGATCAGCATACAGAGGGGTTCCCTTGGATTGAACTGAAGATGCGGCCACTGGATGAAGATTGGAGACCAACGTCAGGATTGCAGGTCTCCTCCAGCGAAGGTCGTCTCTGGGCGACGTCCAGTCGATGCCGTTCTGGTTCAATGTGTTATGCAATTATGTGGTTTAAGGTGGGCTTATGAAGGGGATTTTACATAAGGCCTTAACCTATATGCACCTGGTGTGTAAGCTATTATGATTGGGAACAGCTACAGCTACCAGTTAAGGGGTGGAACATGCTGAAAAGGGTAACTATAGGGGTTTATACCTATAGAAGGGTGTTCCAAACTATTTTTCCATTCCTAACTTGGTTTAAGTTAGCTTTACATGGTAAAATAGAGTTTGGTTCAATTTTCTGTTGTCTTTTAGACGAACGACTTGAGATTGGGTGTTTGGTTTCCCCATAAATGTTTTTGGAGTCTATGGCGAGACTCATCAAAAAGAATTAGCTATCCCCCCGAATAGAATTGTTCGAGTAGGTTCGGCTTAAGCGTTGTGAGACCAATGTAGATTATGGTACTTAAGGTAGCATTAATCTACATTGACTCCGCAAAGATTAGATTTTAACAAATGAACTGCATGTTGGCATAGTTAAAGGCCTCAGTCTCTAACTTAACTACACACAAAATTCATTCTTGCTTCAGAAACAAATATCAAAACCAAATAAACAACGTTTCAACATCGACAAGAGTAGTGACTAAGCATCTAGAAACATAGTTTCACTGCTTCACCTCACCCTGGTTGTCAGATTCAGTCACGCTGTCCCATTTGTTTGTTTCTTTGCACACCTTGTGTGGTTTAACCTGGTTTCGATGTACCCATTTAACAATTGGCTCTTTTTGGCCTTTACTGATTTTTATCTGATAGACAAGTGGAGACAGTTTGTCTGTTATCAGATGGGGTCCAGTCCATCTGGGCATCAGTTTACGGGCGAGAGTTCCGGTCCCGGACTCTCTTCTCCCAGTTGTGGGGGCAAACGTGTAGTACCAGACCCTGTCTCCCACTTGGAGTTCCTCGTGAGAGGCCTTTTGGTCGTAGTACGCTTTGCGTCCTTGAGCTGATTTTTCCAGGTTTTTCTGTGCGAAAGCAAAAGTGTTTGTAAGGTGTTTTTCCAAGTCTTTCATGTATTGTTGTGTAGTGTAGGCTGTTGCCATGGCAGCATTGCCTGGTTGGTACAACAGGTGTAGAGGGAGAGTCATTTGTCGACCCGTCATCATCTCGAAAGGAGAGATGCCAGTCGATGTGTGTGGAGTGGCCCTTATGGCCATGAGGACCAGAGGGAGTTTCACGTCTCAGTCCTTGTGGTTTGTGGCTACGTATTTTTTCAAAATACTCACCACAGTCCTGTTTGCTCTCTCAACCTGGCCTGAAGCCTGTGGATGGTAGCCAATATGGAAGTTGGCTTTGACGCCTAGCGTCTTCCACAGTTCTTTCATTACTTCACCTGTGAAGTGTGTATCTTGGTCTGAGTTCACCCTGAGGGGAAGTCCAAACCTTGAGAATACATGATTCATTAATAACATAGCAGTGGTTTGTGCTGTGTCATTAGGGGCTGGTAGACATTCTACCCATTTGGTAAACGCGCAGATTACCGTGAGAAAATATTTATTTCCTCTAGAGGTCTTAGTGAGTGGTCCAACCCAGTCAATCTGGAGGTCCGACCATGGAAATGCAATGCCTCTACTATGCAGTGGTGCTCTGTGGAGTGGTCTGCATGGCTGAAACTGGCCACAGACCAGGCACCCTTTTATGTAGTCTTTGACATCCTTCTTCATTCCAGGCCAATAAGCAATCTGTTTTAATGCTTTCAGCGTGGCATTGTCACCCTTATGTCCTGCGGACGGAAGGTCATGTGCATGGACTAACATCACCCCCCTGTGGTCATGGGGGACCACGAACAC
>NW_023627899.1:0-2387 GCF_014905685.2 Nematolebias whitei | reverse complement strand
ACATAATCAGGATGATCCTGTGTTAGAAGACAGATAAGATGGTCTGACTTGATTTAAACAACAAAACAGTTATAGCTGGAGAATGTGGGCGTGGCGCCGTGGCGAATTAAAAAGTGACGCCGTTGCAATACGTTTGGCTCTAAATTGCACAGATTTGAACCCAGGTGAACCAAAATCACTATGATTGATCATTATCCACCTCTGAACAGGTTTCTATGATAAGTGGCCAAGAGCCTCAACAGCGCCACCTAGATTCTTCTTACAGTTATATCTCAGTGATACAACATCCGATCTGAACCAGATTTTTGGTGCGTCATTACTGAGAACTGATGGACATTTTAGTTTTGTTGTTTAATATTTGACTCAAGGGCGCCCCCTACATTACTCAAACTGTTTTGTCTCAGTGATATATCAGCCGATCTGCACCAAATTTATGGTGTATTATTATTTAGCCCTGGTGGACACAGTAGTAATGTTTTTTAAATTTTGACTCTATAGCGCCCCCTACAATCTTGCAACAGTTATATCTCAATGATAAATCATCCGATCTGCACCAGATTTTTGGTATATTATTATGTAGCCCTGATGGACACATTAGTAATGTTTTTTAACTTTTGACTCAAGAGCGCCCCCTATAATATTCCAACCCTTATATCTCAATAATATATCATCCGATCTGTTCCAGATTTTTATGGCATAATGTGTGACCATGTCTAGACACATTGTTATTTTTGTTTAATATTTGACTCAAGTGCGCCCCCTACAATATTCTAACAGTTATATCTCAGTGATATATCGTCCGATATACACCAGATTTTTGGTGCTTGACTAGTCAGGACTTATGGACACAGTGGTGTTGTTGTTTAATATTTGACTCAAGTGCGCCCCCTACATTATTCAAACTGTTATATCTCAGTGATATATCGTCCGATCTGCACCAGATTTTTGGTGCTTGACTAGTGAGGACTTATGGACACAGTGGTGTTGTTGTTTAATATTTGACTCAAGAGCGCCCCCTATAATATTCCAACCCTTATATCTCAATGATATATCATCCGATCTGCACCAGATTTTTATGGCATAATGTGTGACCATGTCTAAACACATTGTTACTGTTGTTTAAAATTTGACTCAAGTGCGCCCCCTAGATTATTCAAACTGTTATATCTCAGTGATATGTCATCTGATCTGGACCAGATTTTGGGTGCATCATTACTGAGAGCTGATGGACATTTTAGTTTTGTTGTTTAATATTTGACTCAAGGGCGCCCCCTACATTATTCAAACAGTTATATCTCAGTGATGTGTCATCCGATCTGGACCAGATTTTTGGTGTGTGATTAGTGAGCAGTTAAACACACAATGGTATTTTTGTTTTACTTTTGACTCAAGTGCGCCCCCTAGGTAAATCAAACTGTTATATCTCAGTGTTATATCATCCGATCTGCACCAGAATTTTGATGCTTGACTAGTGAGGACTTATGGACGCAGTGGTGTTGTTGTTTAATATTTGACTCAAGTGCGCCCCCTAGATAATTCAAACTGTTATATCTCAGTGATATATCGTCCGATCTACACCAGATTTTTGGTGCTTGACTAGTGAGGACTTATGGACGCAGTGGTGTTGTTGTTTAATATTTGACTCAAGTGCGCCCCCTACATTATTACAATAGGTATATATGCGGTCGCAGCTTATGTGAAAGGTTCGGCGAATGCGCACTCCGGAGAACGGGCGCGTGACGGTAGCGTGAGCGTTCTCGATGGCGACCGGGAAGGGTCGCTGCAGTTCCCGCGGTCGCCATAAGGCCGCAGCGGCGCTTCGCTGCGAGGGCCTTCAACGCTGCTTGCAGCTTTAATTATTATTAGGCCCGAGCAGCAAAGCGCTGCGAAGGCCTATTGTAATTGTGTCGTTTATTATTATTATTATTATTATTATTCTTCTTGGGACTTTTGGGACGCATTTTTGGAGGCCTTAACATATCCCAAAACTCACCAAACTTCACCAAAAATTGTCCCCCTAGTAAAATTTTTGAACTGTAATGGAACCAAAAGTGGGCGTGGCCAAACTGCTCTACAGCGCCCCCTAACGTGAGATATGACAACTGGTAAGTCCTAGAGAGCTGAAATTTGGTACATATGTAGAACCCACCGAATCATGAAAAAAAGTCTCTTGGAGGTATGCCTTAAACCCAACAGGAAGTCGGCCATTTTGGGTCAAAGGGTCAATTTTGGCCGTTTTTCACTTTTCGTACACGGCGAATTTGAACGAACTCCTCCTAGGGATTTCGCTCAATCGTTTTCAAACCTTCGCCATTTTGCTCAGTAGGCATGGGGGACCAAAAGTTATCAAAACGGTGCAAACCGACGCATGTTGAGGGGGCGGGGCC
>NW_023627898.1:0-2387 GCF_014905685.2 Nematolebias whitei | reverse complement strand
CAGATATTTTACAGGTAAATATTTGTATTCAAGTGTCATTGAGTTTCACACTATTTTAAGCTCTGTATTTACACAAAAGTACTGTTATAAGTCAACTTATTCAAATGTGGGCACCTGTCATAGGTTTTACCCCAATTCATGAATATTCAAGTAAATGCTTCTCTGCAGTGTTACTTTTTATGTGCTTATTTTTAACAGATACTAGATTACCAAGCCTCTCAGTGTTTTTTACTCTAAAGCACTGAATTTTTATAAACCTGCAATTTTTCTAAAAAGTCTCACAGCAACATCAGTTTAAAAACGCTTTTTTTTTTTTAAACCGTTCACTTCCAGAAATTCGCTATTTTAACAGTTACTCATCAACCCAGGTTGGGTGAAAAGAGAAAAGAAAATTGATGATGAGGAATAATCAGTCTTTCTTCAGAAAAACTGTTATACTCCTCTTCTCCTGCCAATATCTGCTATTTAAAAATTAAATAGGAGAATATAATGTTTTAGGTGGTAAAATAAAAATCAGAAAAGTTTCTTTTTTCTGATAAGTTTACTCTTATTTAGTGATCTAGCAATTAAACGTGTATTATCTTTCCAGCAAATGAGTAAACTTTATCTACTCTGTAAATATCTGTATCTGTATCTGTATCTTTTAAAAAGTTTCTAATTTTTTATTTTGCATCTCTGTCATGAGGAATTACCAGTGAATAAAAAGTTTTTGGTAAATGCCTGCTGCATAAATACCTTAATCACTTTTTAAATGCAAGATAACAGTAAAATTCAGCTTGAGGAACGTTTATTCACTCAAAAATTCGTCTTACAGAAAATAAACACGTTTAATTTCACTCAAAATAACCTAAAAACGAAGTGAAACTGTGATATCAAGTTTCCACAGGAGGGGGCAGTGTTAGCTTTCTACCAGCAGGAGCCTATGATGACTTCCTGTGGACGTTCTGTTGACATCCTGTCGTTAGCCGCTTAGCTTAAAATTAGCTTCGGCTAAACTCGGTTAAAATCAACATTTCTGAACGGATTTCAAGCTAAAACGTGGCGTTGTTTCAACAAGCACGACTTCTTTGCATGAACATGAGTTTTTGGGGACATGTGGCAAGTTCATTTAGTGATTTTAAGCACAGCGAAGGCTTCGGTGCAACCAAGCTTTACCATCTGACATGGAGGAAGTGACGTGACACGTCACTCATCCGGTCGTTAGCTGTTAGCTTAAAATTAGCATCGGCTAGCGTGGTCCAAAAACACCATTTAGTGACGGATTTCAAACTGAAACGTGACAAAATTTCAGCGATTAGGCTTCAAAGAAACGGAGCAGCGGATCAGAATGCAACTTTAAAGCATTTTTCAACTTTAAAAAGCAGATTGAAATTCCTTATGAAAACGAGTTTCATTTCCAGGTCACGTGACTGAATCTACCAATGACAGAGCAGCACGGGGGTGGGCTTTACGACCTGACACGTCAGAGTTAGTCACGACTGACACGTCTCTCAGCCAATCAAAGCGTTACACACGGCCGTTTTCAACCAATCACAGATCGCCATTTCAGCTATCTTTGTTAGCATTAGCCTGAAAAAGTCCGTCAACTTTTCGTCTTTTAAACAGTCAAAATGCACTATTTTCTGTTAAAAATGTAACCAATAAGCTCTCAAAGCTTTACTGAGACTTCGCCCAGTCCTTAAAATGTTTCTCCATCTATTTAAAACAACTCGTTCGAATTTCTCAGAACCGAACCGGACCAAAACCGGGTCGGCAGCAGAACTTCCATCCGTTTAAACAGAATAAACGTTTTCCACAGCTCATCAGCTTTGTCACACACAACAGACGTACATTTCAGCTTTTAAACAGACACATTGACTCTCAATATCAGCTTTCAAAGCATCACTAACTGCAAACATTTCTGTAAGCTTTCTCTGAGCATCGCAGCTCAACACAGCGTTTCACTGCAGCTGATTCTCTGCACTTTTTCATGCCAACATGATATCAATTGTTACACGAATACACAGTCCATTTATGAAGCGTACGAGGCCACCAGAGTCAGTACAAATGTACGGACGGGCCACCAGATGTAGTATGAACATATGCTGATATATATTCATAAATTAAACGGATTCTTTCATTTTTCTAGACTGCAAAATGTACGTGCATTGAATAATTAAAAATGTGACGTGAGACGTTAATTATCTTTGACTCACCAACGACAGTGGGTCATTTATTAACAGAATCAAGTTTAGCACATCACACATTTACATTAATTGGCAAAAATTGAAAATAACGACAGCTTATTAATCAGGTTTTACAAGGAAGCAAACAATACGGCGATTGTTTTCTCACTTCAGCAGTGCAACAAACGTCAACCACACGGCGGTGGTTGAAAAACTTTGCTT
>NW_023627897.1:0-2388 GCF_014905685.2 Nematolebias whitei | reverse complement strand
AATGTCATAGTTCCAAACTAAATATTTAATTTACAAGCTAAATATTTAGTTTGGAACTATGACATTTATAATTGTATGAATAACATGGTTAAAACATAACTGAAAAAAAAAACAATTTCTTCTTATTAAAGGCTAAATAAAACAAAATATTGATGTTAATTTTTGACTGTGTAACTTTACAAACGGCACCCCATAGCCTACTGTTGTCCTTGTTGTCATCACTCTTTGTTAAAATCAGGTATGTCTTGTAAATGAGTCCCCGATGCTCAGTGGGATTAACCTGTATAAATAAAGGTTGACCCCTCCCTGGGCTGCCACCTTACCGTGGTGGAGGGGTTTGAGTGACCCAATGATCCTAGGAGCTATGCTGTTAGAGGCTTCATGCCCCTAGTAGGGTCACCCAAGGCAGACAGGTTCTAGGTGAGTGACCAGACAAAGTGCAGCCCAAAGACCCCTTATGATGAATACAAACTATTGAAATAATGTTTCCTTGCCCAGACGTGGGTCACCGGGGCCCCACTCTTGAGCCGGGCCTGGAGGTGGGGCACTCTGGCGGGCTGGGCTTTTACCCATGGAGCCCGGCCGGGCACAGCCCGAAGAGGCAACATGGGTCCTCCTTCCCATGGGCTCACCACCTGTGGGAGGGGCCAAAGGGGTCAGGTGCAATATAGGATAGGTGCTGGCCGAGGGCGGGGACCCTTGCGGTCTCATCCTTGGCTACAGAAGCTGGCTATTGGGACATGGAATTTAATCTCACTGGTGGGGAAGGAGCCTGAGCTGGTCTGTGAGGTTGAGAGATTCCGGCTAGAAATAGTCGGACTCACCTCAACACATGGCTCTGGAACCAGTTTCCTTGAGAGGGGTTGGACACTCTTCCACTCTGGAGTTGCCCCTGGTGAGAGGCACCGAGTAGGAGTGGGCATACTTGCTGCCCCCCATCTTGGTGCCTGTATGTTGGGGTTCACCCTGGTGAACGAGGGTAGCCTCCCTCCGCCTACATGTGGGGGTACGGGTTCTGACTGTTGATTGTGCTTATGCGCCAAACAACAGCCCAGATTACCCACCCTTTTTGGAGTCCTTGGAGGGGGTACTGGAGAGTGCACCTCCTGGGGACTCCCTTGTTCTACTGGAGGACTTCATTGCTCACGTGGGTAATGACAGTGAGACCTGGAGGGGTGTGGTTGGGAGGAATAGCCCTCCTGATCTGAACCCGAGTGGTGTTTTGTTATTGGCCTTCTGTGCTCGTCATGGATTGTCCATAACGAACACTATGTTCCGGCATATGGGTGTCCATATGTGCTCATGGCACCAGGACACCCTAGGCCGCAGTTCGATGATTGACTTTGTTGTTGTCTCATCTGATCTGCGGCCACATGTTTTGGACACTCGAGTGAAGAGAGGAGCGGAGCTGTCCATTGACCACTACCTGGTGGTGAGTTGGCTCCGATGGTGGGGGAGGATGCCAGTCAGACCTGGCAGACCCAAACGTATTGTGAGGGTTTGCTGGGAATGTCTGGCAGTGTTTCCTGTGAGACAGAGCTTTAACTCCCACCTCCGGGAGAGCTTCGAACATGTTCTGGGGGAGGCGGAGGACATTGAGTCTGAGTGGGCCATGTTCCGCGCCTCTATTGTTGAGGCGGCTTATCGGAGCTATGGCCGCAAGGTTGTCGGTGCCTGTCGTGGCGGTAACCCTCGAACCCGGTAGTGGACACCGGTGGTGAGGGATGCTGTCAGGCTGAAGAAGGAGTCCTATCGGGCCTTTTTGGCCTGTGGGACCCCAGAAGCAGCTGATGGGTACCGGCAGTCCAAGCGATATGCGGCTCGGGTGATCGCTGAGGCAAAAACCCCAGGTGTGGGAGGAGTTCGGAGGGGCCATGGAAAATGACTTCCGCACGGCTTCAAGATAATTCTGGTCCACCATCCGGCGTCTCGGGGGGGAAAGCGGTATGCCACGAAAACTATAGTGGAGATGGTGTGCTGCTGACCTCAACTCGGGATGTTGTGGGTCGGTGGGCAGAGTACTTTGAAGACCTCCTCAATCCCACTGGCACGTTTTCCATTGAGGAAGCAGAGCCTGGGGGCTTTGGGTCAGGCTCTCCAATCTCTGGTGCTGAGGTCACCAAGGTGGTTAAAAAGCTCCTTGGTGGCAAGGCCCCAGGGGTGGATGAGATTCGTCCGGAGTTCCTTAAGGCTCTGGATGTTGTGGGGTTGTGTTGGCTTACATGACTCTGCAATATTGCGTGGACATCGAGGGCAGTTCCCCTGGATTGGCAGACTGGGGTGGTAGTCCCCCTATTCAAAAAGGGGGACCGTAGAGTGTGTTCCAACTACAGGGTGATCCCACTCTTAAGCCTCCCTGGTAAGGTCTATTTGGGGGTTCTGGAGAGG
>NW_023627896.1:0-2388 GCF_014905685.2 Nematolebias whitei | reverse complement strand
TCTCCTCCTGTGCTAGACACGGTTGGCCGCCCGGCGGGGCTGGGTTTTCCAGTCTGCCGCCCCCCCGCCCCCCCCCCCCCCTTGAGCAGTTTTGTTGGATAGCCCTGGTCTAAAACATTATCTTCCATGAAGTAGAAGAAATGCCTCTGTGTGCGGTACGAGGCTGGCTCCATGAGGCTGTCCACACAAGCTGTTTGCACACAAACCAGCGCTGATGTCTTCTGTCAGCCCTCATTTTGGTAAACACTGATGTCTGCATGAGGAAGCAGAGTGACAGGTGCATGATTGAGGTACTTAAATGCAGACACTCTCAGCAACTGTCCTCTCTCTGAATCTCCCAGGGAAGCTGCATTTTATGTCCCGTCAACACACCTCTTGTTTCATACTAATACTCCTATGTCTCATTTCAATGATGTGACACACCTTACTTAAAATTTAGTGCTAATTGTAGACTAATCTGAGCAGATCATAATAACTGTCTCACTCTCCCTGCTTCTCCTTGAAGTGAGAACACAGCAGTGCGGGACAAACTTGTTTGATTTTGTTGGGCAGGAGCTGACTGGCTTCACATGGACTTTGTCACCTTTTCAAAGACTTTGCTTCAAAAAGAGATCTACTAAAACGAGATCTGTAAAAGATAAACATTAAATATGCATTTGGATCTTCCGCTCAGGCGAGTGGACTGAATTTGTATAAATGGCTAATGTGCTGCTGTGATGGCAAGCGACTAGATTAATCACTCATTACGAAATCTGCTCCACTGGCTATTAACACCCGCAAGGAACCTTACCACGGGCGCCATCACACACACCAGGGTTAAATTGAGAGTAAGAAAGTGAAAGTTTGTGTGTGTCAGTATAGGAAGAAAGGTTTCTGCCTGATTGCGGTACATTCAGCTGAAGGCTGCTGCGGGCTGACAGCTAGGATGACAGAGTTGGTTCAGGTGTCATGGTATACATAGGGAGCACAAAACATCTCAATAGTTTCTCACCAGGGATACCATCCTCTGTACTTATCACACTCACTAACCACATTAGGTGACAATGCTGCTGATAAAAGCATCACCATTTATCTAGATGGCTCTTTAATGGAGGAAAATCATATGTGTGAGAATATTAGACTTCAAATAGTAGCCGTTCACGCTGTCAGATTTTCTCTCCTGGAGGCCGGCTCACAGCTGATCCGACAGCAAGAAAAGAACAACACACGCACATTTGTAAGAAAGTCAAGAGGCTCTCCACACCCACAGCTGCAGGGATGTCGTCCAAAGAACAAAAAAATAAAGAAAAACCCGTCCATGACACCTGCGCATGCTTTCTTTTCTTTCTGCGTCTCCTGGTGTTTTCTCTCGCTTTCCGTCTCCCACACCTGCCTAAGTGAAGGATTTACTTGCATTACACATAGCACATTGAACATGCCAATCAGCGCTCCGTGCAGGTGTCTGTGTGTTGTCTGCGAGCTGTCTGCATTCCTTTAGAAATGAACTGTGCACCTAAAATACTTTCAGACGCACAGCTCTAAATGCTAAAGAGGGGACAAACATCATGACAAGCCGCTCCGTCACTTCCATGTCAGAATCACTTAGTTTTTAAATTAACACAAGGAAAAGTGACTAATGCTGAGCCTTTTAAAAAGTCATGTTAAATTTGTACTTCAAAGGCACATCATTCAGTGCTGATGAATGCAAAGCGCCTTATAAATTCCTAAATCAACATTAAGATGCCATGTTTTATAAATTAGGCCATATGGTGACGGACAACGGATGAACTTTTGTTTCTTTGTTGTGAAAATGTAAAACTAGTTAGAAATCAAACACTTGTAAGAAAGAGTGTATATATATAGAGGCTGGTGGTGTTTCTCGAGATGCTGGTGTTGACACAAAGTCTGTTTATTCCTCTGTGCCCCCCTCTGTAAAGATTCTGTCCTCGAAGACCTCATACAGGGTGAGGGGACCCCTATTCATCTCCTCCCAAATGGGATAGCATCCTCCAGGGGAGAGGGGTGACACAGTCGCTGCCAAGGCGATGGGGAAGTCCTTCTGCTGATAATAGCAGTCGACGGGGGGAACAACCTCAGCAGGCACCGGGCCAGACAACTGTCAATCACAGTACCCCCCCCCCCCCCACACACACACACACACACACACACACACACTTTTTAGTTGCCACTACCCCTCCTCTCTATATGTCTCTCTTTCTCTCAGTTTTCCTCAAGTCACAGTAAGCTCAGTAAAAAAATAAATCAACCAAATCAACAGCCTGGAGATCCTCATGGTGCACTTGTTCTGTCAAGTACTCTTCAAGTGATCCAAAGACAAATGTGTGTTCCAAAATTATGGATCATCAGATTGTATATTAGCCCTAAAGAAAAAAAACTGTTATTGCCCCC
>NW_023627895.1:1199-2388 GCF_014905685.2 Nematolebias whitei | reverse complement strand
CAGATTCAGTCTGAACAGTTTGACTTCAGAAACAGGCAGATTCAGTTTGAACAATGTAAACTCAGAAACAGGTAGATTCAGTCTGAACAATGTAAATTCAGAAACAGGCAGATCAGTCTGAACAGTTTAAACTCAGAAACATGCAGATTCAGTTTGAACAATGTAAACTCAGAAACAGGTAGATTCAGTCTGAACAATGTAAATTCAGAAACAGTCAGATTCAGTCTGAACAGTTTAAACTCAGAAACACGCAGATTCAGTCTGAACAGTTTGAATTCAGAAACAGGCAGATTCAGTCTGAACAATGTAAACTCAGAAACAGGCAGATTCAGTCTGAACGGTTAAAACTCAGAAACAGGCAGATCAGTCTGAACAGTTTAAACTCAGAAACAGGCAGATTCAGTCTGAACAATGTAAATTCAGAAACAGGCAGATTCAGTCTAAACAATGTAAATTCAGAAACAGTCAGATTCAGTCTGAACAGTTTAAACTCAGAAGCAGGCAGATTCAGTTTGAACAATGTAAATTCAGAAACAGGCAGATTCAGTCTGAACAGTTTAAACTCAGAAACAGGCAGATTCAGTCTGAACAGTTTAAACTCAGAAACAGGCAGATTCAGTCTGAACAGTTTGAATTCAGAAACAGGCAGATTCAGTTTGAACAATGTAAATTCAGAAACAGTCAGATTCAGTCTGAACAGTTTAAACTCAGAAACAGGCAGATTCAGTCTGAACAATGTAAATTCAGAAACAGGCAGATTCAGTCTAAACAATGTAAATTCAGAAACAGTCAGATTCAGTCTGAACAGTTTAAACTCAGAAACACGCAGATTCAGTCTGAACAGTTTGAATTCAGAAACAGACAGATTCAGTTTGAACAATGTAAACTCAGAAACAGGCAGATTCAGTCTGAACGGTTAAAACTCAGAAACAGGTAGATTCAGTCTGAACAATGTAAATTCAGAAACAGGCAGATCAGTCTGAACAGTTTAAACTCATAAACAGGCAGAAGCACGCAGATTCAGTCTGAACGGTGTAAACTCGGAAACAGGCAGATTCAGTCTGAATGGTTTAAATTCAGAAACAGTCAGATTTATTCTGAACAATGTAAATTCAGAAACATGCAGATCAGGCAGAACAGTTTAAACTCAGAAACAGTCAGATTCAGTCTGAACAGTTTAAACTCAGAA
>NW_023627895.1:0-1189 GCF_014905685.2 Nematolebias whitei | reverse complement strand
CAGATTCAGTCTGAACAGTTTGACTTCAGAAACAGGCAGATTCAGTTTGAACAATGTAAACTCAGAAACAGGTAGATTCAGTCTGAACAATGTAAATTCAGAAACAGGCAGATCAGTCTGAACAGTTTAAACTCAGAAACATGCAGATTCAGTTTGAACAATGTAAACTCAGAAACAGGTAGATTCAGTCTGAACAATGTAAATTCAGAAACAGTCAGATTCAGTCTGAACAGTTTAAACTCAGAAACACGCAGATTCAGTCTGAACAGTTTGAATTCAGAAACAGGCAGATTCAGTCTGAACAATGTAAACTCAGAAACAGGCAGATTCAGTCTGAACGGTTAAAACTCAGAAACAGGCAGATCAGTCTGAACAGTTTAAACTCAGAAACAGGCAGATTCAGTCTGAACAATGTAAATTCAGAAACAGGCAGATTCAGTCTAAACAATGTAAATTCAGAAACAGTCAGATTCAGTCTGAACAGTTTAAACTCAGAAGCAGGCAGATTCAGTTTGAACAATGTAAATTCAGAAACAGGCAGATTCAGTCTGAACAGTTTAAACTCAGAAACAGGCAGATTCAGTCTGAACAGTTTAAACTCAGAAACAGGCAGATTCAGTCTGAACAGTTTGAATTCAGAAACAGGCAGATTCAGTTTGAACAATGTAAATTCAGAAACAGTCAGATTCAGTCTGAACAGTTTAAACTCAGAAACAGGCAGATTCAGTCTGAACAATGTAAATTCAGAAACAGGCAGATTCAGTCTAAACAATGTAAATTCAGAAACAGTCAGATTCAGTCTGAACAGTTTAAACTCAGAAACACGCAGATTCAGTCTGAACAGTTTGAATTCAGAAACAGACAGATTCAGTTTGAACAATGTAAACTCAGAAACAGGCAGATTCAGTCTGAACGGTTAAAACTCAGAAACAGGTAGATTCAGTCTGAACAATGTAAATTCAGAAACAGGCAGATCAGTCTGAACAGTTTAAACTCATAAACAGGCAGAAGCACGCAGATTCAGTCTGAACGGTGTAAACTCGGAAACAGGCAGATTCAGTCTGAATGGTTTAAATTCAGAAACAGTCAGATTTATTCTGAACAATGTAAATTCAGAAACATGCAGATCAGGCAGAACAGTTTAAACTCAGAAACAGTCAGATTCAGTCTGAACAGTTTAAACTCAGAA
>NW_023627894.1:0-2388 GCF_014905685.2 Nematolebias whitei | reverse complement strand
TTTCAACCAATGACGCAGCGTTAAAGCAACCAGCATGCTAGATTTAGAGTGAACATGAGTTCGTCAGCTTTTCGTCTCTTAAACTGTCAAAATGCACTTTTTCTGTTAAAAATTGTAACGATTAACTCTTTACTGTGTTCTGAGGCGGCGCTCAGCTTTTAAAACGTTTATCCGTCTATTCAAAATACTCGTTCAAACTCAACAGAACCGAACTGGACCACAGTCCTGGTCTTTTCAGCAGAACCTCGTCTTTTAAACAGAATCAACGTTTGCACAGCTCATAAGCTTAACAACACTTAACAGCGTACAAATTCAGCTTTCATAAAGACTCAATGACACAATTTCAGCTTTTAAAACATTACTAGCCCAACGCTTAGAACATGCAGCGTTTCGCTTCAGGCGGTGCAGCTCCAAGCGCGCAGCTCCGGCTGCGTTTCAATCACAGCTGATAAACTGTTATTTTTTCAACATGCCAACATGGAAAAATCAATGTTTACACGAATTAACAGTCATTTATGAGACTTACGGGCCACCAGTTGTAGTGAGTCACGTAGGTACGTGCCACTAGTTGTAGTATGACAATATATGAGATATATGCATACAATATTCACGAGTTCCTCATCTTTCTGACTGTGTAATGTCGTGCATTGAATTTTAACAGAAATGCGAACGAGAGACGTTATTATCTTTGACCCATCAAATGAATGTGGTCATTTATTTTCAGAATCAAAGTTTAACATCAAACATTTACATTAATTTGGCAAAATATGAAAATAATAACAGACAAGTTTCACAAATAATGAACTTCAAATCACGCGGCGGTGATTTGAGGACTTTGCTTCAGATATTTCTAAAATATCTGTACTGATTTATGAGAGAGAGAGGTGAGTTTAAGATGAAATGGAGATTTATCTTACAGAGGAATATGTGAGGAAATTAATATCTGTTGACCAGAAATTTGCTCGCTCCGTCAGGTCTCAGCTTGGTCACGGTACACTTTAGTCGAAGAAGAAGCCTTTACCTGGTTTGACGATAATCAGCTCAGTAAGAATCCTTCAGACTGTATCAGCGTCTCCGTTGAGAACAGCCAAAATCCTTGGAGAGTCGTGCGTGGGTCGTTCAAACAGAAATTATAATTCCAAGACGTCTCTGAATCATCCTGAACGCGTTCTGCATCCAAGAACTCTGAACTCCTTTCATTCTTTAACTCTCAGCAACTCTTCATTGTCAGCAACTCTTCTCAGATTCCAACTCTCTCAGATTCCAACTCTCTATGAATTCCAACTCTCTATGAATTCCAACTCTCTATGAATTCCAACTCTCTAACAGAACCGAGAAGTTCTCACATTTTAAATGAGTTTACTTCCGGGTTTACTTTAGAGCTTTCTGATTCGTGGATGGACCAGAAAGAGGTGTGGTTTTTTGTGATGTAAGATGTTATCATAAGTCAAGGATTGTTTTCAACATACAGAAAAGATTATTGCAGACGACCAGACTTCGTGGAGTCTCATGCTGTTGTATCTTCTCAAATAGTAAAACATGACATTTCTTTTCAGTAAACATTTAGTTGACCGAAGCTTCAACTTTCACATACTTACAAAACTTAGCTCATTTCAGACAGAAAATCAAGAAATGCATATTAACCTGATTTCTTCTTTGAATGAGGAATAAAAATCATTACTTACTGTTTATGTAAAATAAAAATGAGTAGTTCTTTCCAACCTGTAAGCATTGAATGGAACTAACACAATTTGATTATCAAACATTTGTAAACAGTAATGATTATAGAGAATTGTCTTTTCTGCTTGATTAATTCAAGAAAGAAAGTCACCAGATGGCTCAGACTGTATTCAGATCAATGAAAATAACAGTCTCTGTCCATCTGATAGATTTGAGGTCATCAGGGTCAGATCAGGGTCAGATCAGGTTCACTACAGAGTCATGCAGATGTCTGTCTCCAGCAGTCACTGATTGAGAGGAGGAGTGTACCTTAAACAGTTTGCCTGTTTAAGATTAAAGATTGCCACAAGATTAAAAGCAAAAACAACTGGACTTATTTTCTGTAGCTTAAGACGTTTCGCTTCTCATCCAAGGATGAATACAAATTCAAAGAAACAAGAAGTGTGGGATCCCAGCTCTGTTTGAGCTCATAAAGAGTATCAATTAAACACCAAGGATTATAAACGTCTTTAATATGTATGTGTAGTGGTTCAGGTCGGTTAGCTTCGTTAGCTTCGGAGCTCCACTACATGTTATAATATCTGGACTAGTTCAAGTACCTGATATTATACTTAATTTAAACGGGTTCTCTCTTTTTCGAGCTACTTGACAGATATGTGACAGAGATCAGTGACGTGAGACGTTAATTTTCTTTGACCCATCAAAATG
>NW_023627893.1:0-2388 GCF_014905685.2 Nematolebias whitei | reverse complement strand
ATCCTCTGTCCACCAATATAGCAGGAGAAATGTTTCACTGCCCACACAGTGGTCAATAGAGCCTTCTCACAGTCTGAATACCGTAATTCAGGGCCTGCCATTGTTTTGCTGGCGTAGGCCACAACACGCTTGTCTTTGTCGTGTATTTGGTACAGACCTGCACTCATGCAGTGAGGTGAGAAGCCCACTTCCAAGTAGAACTCTTTGTTGTAGTCTGGGTAGACTAGACATGGGGCTAACTTGAGCCTGTCTTTAAGAGCGTTCATTGCCTGCTGCTGTGTATCAGTCCAGACAAAAGGAACGTCTTTCTTTAAGAGTTCAGTCAGTGGTTTTGCGAGATCCGCATAATGCTCTATGAACTGGCGAGAGTAATTACACACTCCCAAGAAACTCTGTAGTTCCTTGAGATTGGTTGGGACTTTGAGGTTGTCTAGGCCTTGGGTGCGAGTCAACTGTGGTTGTATTCCGTCCGGGCCTACTAGGAGGCCAACGTAATCCACCTTGGTTCTGCACCACTGGCATTTCGACAGTGAGATTTTAGCACCAGCAGTCGTTAGCTGATTGAGGACGTGGTCGATCTCAGCCAAATGAGAGTCCAGTGTTGGCTGCCTTAAAAGGATGTCGTCCACGTAGATCAGTGTCCCACGCTCGTGGGCGTCTGGACATGCTTTGTTCAAGAAGATGTTGAACTCTGCAGGTGAGTTAGCGTAGCCAAAGGGACACCTGGTAAAGGTGTATTGTCGGCTGCCAAAAGTGAAAGCTAGTTTGTGTTGATCCTCGGCGCGCACAGGGATGGTCCAAAAACCAGAGGCGACGTCGAGGGTCGAGAAGTACTTACCGTCGGTGACCTTTGGCAGTTCCTGATGGAGCTGAGTCATTGGCCACCTGGATAAGGGTACTTGTTTGTTTAGCTTCCTGTAGTCTATGGTAAGTCTCCACTTACCATTTGGTTTTAAAACTGGCCATAGAGGCGCAGAGTAGGTGCTATTACATTGTCTGATTATACCTTTGACCAAAAGGTCATCAATGATCTCCTGGACAGGCTGGTATGCTGCCAGAGGGATCTTGTATTGTCTGACAAATGTTGGCGGTGCGTTGGGTGGGGTTGGGATTCTCACTGCGTGGAGCGAGGTCAACCCACAATCTGTTGAATCAGTTGCAAATGACTTTTCATATTTTAAAAGAACTTGGCGAAGTTTGTCTCTTTCTTCATCAGATGCTTGTGCGACCACCTGATCAATCTGTGATGAGACTGTTAAGGGTTCTTGCTCCTTGGGGAGCTCCAACGAATCCCTTTCTGAGTCGTCGGGCCTGTCTATGGGTAAAACACCATAGGTTTGAGGTCCTTGGTCGACGTCATTGGTTGAGAAAAGAGCTATGGCCTGTGTTGGTTCCGTGAACCATACTGGCCCAGCTTCTTGACTCGGTACCAGGTTATCTGGGAGTCCTCCCAGAAATGGAATGCCTAGTTCAAAATCATGAAAGTCAGTTGAAATCAACCATCCTAGCATAGTCTTTTTTGGGATCAGCACCTCATCCATGCCAGTGTTACACACAGCAATAGATGTGGTCCTGGAGTCAAGACTCACCTGGTTCGTGGCTTCCACGGACAGTCCCAAGTTGAAAAACGCAGGAGAGGGTTGAAAATATGCCTGTTTATGGCTAATAGCTTGTCCAGCTATTATGTGGATTCGCACCATTAGGTTTATCACCTGTGGTGGTACTGTGGTGGTTTGGTTGCTAGCAACTTGGCAGACCTCTGGAATGGTCTGCCCAGCCTTAAGGTTTGCTGTGTCTAGCACAGGAGGATCCTTTGTGGCTGGTTTCAGGGACCACAGCACCTTGTTGATGGTGTCCACATGGACACCCAACCTTACCAAAATGTCAGATCCTATGTAGGATGCATGTGGTAAGTTTTGGATAACGAGAAACGGGTGAACCAGTTCTCGTTGATTCCAGTTCAGTTTTAGGTTAATGACTCCTTCTGCGGTCATTACCTGTGAACTATTGGGAACTAATGGAAAGCGGAAAGCTTTTTTAATTAGTTCTAGACCAACGTGTTTGTGAACCAAGGTTTCGTAGAAAGCTCGGTTAATTGCTGATTTATCTGTCCATAGAGACAGTACAGCATCGTTGGTGTGGGACCCTTGGATCTCTACACCCTTAACTACCAGTGGTAGGTAGTGTTTGGTGGACTCTGACTGCTCCAGCTCACAGAGGAGGCTGTCTTGTTGAGTCAGAGTTTGGACCTCTTGGGTTTCTTTGGTTTCACATGGTGTCAGAGGAGTACTCACCGGGCTCGTGTCCTCGGCTGAGGAGTCCTTTGTGCCTTCCGCGGTACCTGCTGTTGGGCAGTCTGTGTCACACTCCGGAGGCGTATCGATTGGC
>NW_023627892.1:0-2389 GCF_014905685.2 Nematolebias whitei | reverse complement strand
TGTGGATAATTGATCATAATTGTACAGCCCGCTGATTAATTATGTTGGTATTCTCATATTTTGCCAAATTAATGTAAATGTTTGATGTTAAACTTTGATTCTGTAAATAAATGGCCACATTCATTTTGATGGGTCAAAGATAAATAACGTCTCAAGTTACATTTCTGTTAAATTCAATGCACGTTTTATTCAGTCCAGAAAAATGAGGAATCCGTTTTAACTGATGAATATATCTGAGCATCTGTTCATCTACATACTGGTGGCCCGTAACGTGCTCATAAATGGACTGTGTATTCGTGTAAAGATTGATTTTACATGTTGGCATGAAAAATAACAGATTGTTTGCTGTGCTGGAATGCAGCGTGCGCGCTTGGCGCTTGGAGAAAAGCTGCATGTTTACGCTGGCGATGTTTGAAGCTGAACTTGTGAGCCAAAAAGTCTTTTGAAAGCTGAAATTGTACGTCTGTTATGTGTAACATAAGCTGGCTTTGAGCTGTGGAAACGCTTTATTCTGTTTAAACTGTGTTCCAGATGCTGTTCTGGTCCGGTCCGGTTCGGTTCTGGTTCCGGCTCGGTTCTGAACAGTTCGACCGGGTTGTTTTAAATGGTGGGAAAGACGTTTTTCATGCCGGGGCGCCGACTCCGTGCAGCTCAGAGCTTGATTCGTGACACTTGTAACAGAAATTGGTGCATTTTGACAGTTTAAAAGACGAAAAGTTGACGAACTTATTTCAGGCTAAGTCTAACATGCTAGTTGGAGAAACGCTTCGTGGATTGGTTGAATTAGCTGATGTGAAGCGCTCTGGTTCGTGGAGAAGTGAGTGACGTGCCTACGTCATTTCCTCTCACCCCGTGCTGCTTTGTCATTGGTGATTTCAGTCACGTGACCCGGAAATGAAAACTCGTTTTCATAGGGAAATAAAATCTGCTTTTTAAAGTTGAAAAGCGCTTTAAAGTTGATTCTGATACGATGCTTCGTGTCTTCGAAGCATACTCGCTGAAATTTTGCCACGTTAGAGTTTAAAATCCGTCATTAAATGATGTTTTTGAACAACGCTAGCGATGCTACTTTTAAGCTAACAGCTAACAACCGGGTGAGTGACGTGTCACGTCACTTCCTCCATGTCAGAAATGAGCTCAGTTGCAACCGAGAGCTTTGCTGTGCTTAAAATCACTAAATGTAACTTGCCACATGTCCCAGAAAACTCATGTTCATGCTAAGAAGTCGTGCTTGTTGAAAGAACGCCACATTTACGCTTCAATACCGTTCAGAAATGTTGATTTTAACCGAGTTTAGCCGAAGCTAACTTTAAGCTAAGCGGCTAACAACAGGATGTCAACCGAACGTCACAGGAAGTCGTCATAGACTCCTGCTGGTAGAAAGCTAAACACTGCCACCTCCTGGGAAACTTGAGATCACAGTTTCACTTCAGTTTTAGGTTTTGAGTGAAATTAAACTTATTTCTTTCTGTAAGACAAATTTTGAGTTAATAAACGTTCCTCAAAGCTGAATAATCACTGTTATCTTGCATTTAAAAAGTGATGAAATTTTTATTCACTGGTAAATCCTTAAGAAAAGGTACAAAATAAAAATTAGAAACTTTTTAAAAAAAGAACAAGATACAGTTACAAATGTTCACAGAGTTGCTAAATGTTTGCTCATTTGCTGGAGAGATAATTCACGTTTAATTGCTAGATCACTAAATAAGAGTGTACTTATCAGGAAAAAGAAACTTTTCTGTTTAAGTTGCCACCTAAAAAATACATCTTCCTATTTAATTTTAAATAGAAGATTTACAGGAGGACAGGAGTAATAACAGTTTTTCTGAAGAAAGACTGATTAATCCTGACACATCATCAATTTTTCTTTTTCTATTCACCACTTGGTTCTATGAGTAACTGTTAAAATAGCACATTTCTGGAACAAAACGGTTTAAAAAACGTTTTAAACTGATGATTGCTGTGAGACTAAAAAGAAAAATTGCAGGTTTATAAAAATTCAGTGCTTTAGAGTAAAATACACTAAAAAGAGCTTGGTAATCTAGTATCTGTTGCAAAATAAGCACATACAAGTAACACTGCATAGAAGCATTTACTTGAGAATATTCATGAATTGGGGTAAAACCTAAACAAATAGGTACCCACATTTGAATAAGTTGAAGAACATCAAGCTCAAGCTCAAGGACATTTGAAGGCGTAAGTTCATATTTGGAATTCATCCCCATGGACAGGTGATGATTTCCAAAGGGGGGACTGTAGTGAACTTGACCTGATGTCAAAACTAAGCCTAAGGTCAAAACCCTTGACCTTAAGAACCTTGTGGGACAGAAACTGTCATTTCCTTGATTTGAATCCAGAAATACAGGTTCACCCATCCTGAGACTTTCTT
>NW_023627891.1:0-2389 GCF_014905685.2 Nematolebias whitei | reverse complement strand
CACAGGAAAAATTGGAATCCCAGAGACTTGCTCGAGCAGGCTGTGCAACAAGCCTGGCCCTATGATCCTTCGAGGGGTAAAAAAAGGAATGCCCCCCTCGGTACTCAGCAGTTTCCCTTAGTTTTCAGAGTATTCCGAAACCAATCAGGCGCAGGGAGCAAAGAAGAAGCAAGCATGTTACCTGACAAAGAAACCGGTGAGGCTCGACAGGGAGGCTGGACAGGGCCCTGGGAGTTAACGACGTGGGCTCAGCTAATTGCGGAAGTAATCATGAACCAGGAAATCCCCCTAGTGCCCCTGCCAGACGTCCCTTGAGAGACCGGAACCAGACGTAATAACTTGTATTATTATACTACTAGTCTGGATGGATGGGCCAGGCACGAAGCTAAACCCATGCAAAAAACAGTCGAATTCTTGGTAACCCCTGAAGCTTGGGAAAGAAACGGAGCACTTCAGATCCCCGGAACTGCTGTACAGAGGGCAGGAACGCCCACAAGGCCCAACTCCACCCAGAGGGTTAAAGTTTCCGTGCAGATGATCATTGCACCATACCAAGGATAGTACTCGGTGGGAGCCACAGTCCACCCGATTGAGGAATACAAATACCAGGGAATGTACTTGGTGGGAGCCACAGCCCACCCGATTGAGGAATACAAAAACTGCTCGGAGGAGCCTGTACCGAACAAAACTGAGAAAAAACAAGGACTGAAAAGTTGGGCCAAGAAAGCATTCCAAGGAAAATGGAAGCACGCGAACAAGAAAGCGCGCAAGTAGGAATTAAGCAAAGGGTCGCTGGACTCATCGCTGGGAGTCATCGCAGGAAGAGAAAAGGTAAAGAACCTCTGAGAAAAATAAATAAAAAGCCCAAGTCAATTCTGGAAGAGAATAGGGCATGTAAAGCAAGTCATGCCTATTGAAACGTGTCGCGTTAAAACCAGAGCAATAGCAGCCTTACCAATGTGGAAGTATAAAGTTAACGCCCTCGATACTCAGAGTGACCATACAAGTGAAGAAGAAGTACAAAATTTGTTGTTTCAAGCACCCAGAACTGAAATATATAAGTCGGCCCTGCTTGTGAGGAGCCAAATGGTGAAATTGGACAGACCAAAAAAGGACTTTTCAAATTTCCTAGCAAAAACAAGAAATTATTATAATTCACATCTGCAGACATTTAGAGAAGCAGATCTCACTAAAGCTAGCCACAGAATTTCTGGGCTAACCCTGTTGAGTGATGACTTAAAGTTCCCATATAACCCTAGCCCGATGGGAACACCATGGATCTTTAATATGGTCCAGTTGGAAATACAGAATAAGCTAGTTACACTCAAATGGGGCCCAAACTATGAAGAACCCCACCAAACAGAGTACTGTGAAATCTCTCTGGGAGGACTAATAATCTGGGCCACGAGCCCAACACTGAGAACCAAAATCAACAAAAGAATAGCAGAACCAGAACGAGTGGTGATTGAAAACACTCAGTTACCCCTAAAAATGTTGTATGACCGAGTCCTAACCCCCCTCGACAAGTGGAATTCACACCCCATACGAGCGGCAAACAGAATAAAAGTATCTTACAGAGGACACCCGCTGATCAGCCTAACATCAGCGCTGGCGGAGATGGGAGATGTCTATGACCAACATAGGGCCGCAAGAGAGGAGCTGGTAGGGCGAGTGTTGGGAGAAGCATTCGAAAGATACGGCGATTGGGACGAGATGATTAACTATCTCGGTGATCAGCTTGAGCCAATGGAGGGACCCCTAGGGGAACCTTCTGGCTGGTCGGTCAGACAATGGAAGTGGGTGTGGCGAGGATTACGACCAGACTTACACCATCCCTCACTGTTCAGCGTAGAGCTTTATAAAGGACAAGTAACAAACAGAGATCCCAGAGAATCTGGATCCAAGCAGCCCATGTACCCGGCCTACCCGAAGACAAGATACCCTACGCGAGCATGTCTGATTGCACCCTCACCAGGAGCTCTGTAAGTAAGGAAGATATTATAGACACAAAACCCCTTAGTGCTGGAGTAACCAACGTACTGATCCAATGTAAACAAACTGGCTCAACAATACCAGCCTTAAAGACTACAGATGGCATAATATGGCTCGACAAACCAGAATCTGACTTCTCCAAATGGAACAACCACACGAGAAACTATTTCTACTCCAATCGCTAGTACAAGAGAAGACCTCACCTGGACGATCCCCAAAAGGAACAACATTCAAAGCAAGTATATGTCCCTAGATACGACACCCAGCTCCAACCTTGCCCACCAACATCCCCATGGATATTTAATGTGATCTACCTGACCCTATGGGGAAAGGAAATAAAGCTCAGATGGGGACCTAATTACCACGAGCCATACCAGAGCTGATTTTTCGAAATCTC
>NW_023627890.1:0-2389 GCF_014905685.2 Nematolebias whitei | reverse complement strand
TATATATATATATATATATATATATATATATATATATCTGTGTCTATCGAGATCTATATATAATGATGCCTTTACAGATGTACAGGTAGCCTGTAACACAGGTAACACACCCTGTCTTGTGAATATCAAGTTCGATTATGTATTTCCTCTTTAGCTTAGTGCACATTTATTAGGTTTTTGGCTTTACTGTATTTACATTTTACACAATGTTAATAATTATTTGTAAAAGAAGGATGCACAATGTGGCCAACAAAAAGTTATAAGTGATAAAATCATAAGATTGGATTTTTAAGTTTATGTCAAGATATGCTTCCTTCCTGGCATTTCTGTGTGGTGTTTGCCCGTTCTCTCATGCATGCTTGGGTTTTTTTCTATGCACTTTGATTGCTTTAACTCAGGGTGTCAAACCTATTTACAAAAGGGGGCCAAAATTAAAAACTTTTTCAAACGTAAGGGCCGGTTTCAGAATCTACATTAACTCACGTTAGAAACCAAACATCTTTTTTTGGTTGCAGGTTCCTCAACAAGAGTTTGGTTGGTCTCATTTGATGTTCTCTGTTGCACTTTTGACATCATAGTAAAAGATTACTGAAAAAAATGAAAGTGATAAAAGTATTTTACATATCACCTTAGTGGCCATATAAGATGTCAACGAGGGCCACATTTGGCCCCTGGGCCTTGAGTTTGACACATATGCCTTAACTGGTTACTCTAAATGATCCCTAGATGAGAGTGAGTGGGTGATTTGTTGTTTGTCTTTATGTCCTTGTGATGGACTTGCAACCTCATGTTCATGTTCAGACTCATGTTCATGTTTGTGCTGATGTTCAATGTTTTATGTTATGAGTGCTTAGTGTATATTTAGTTGATGTTTTTCTTAGTTCATATCTTAGATGTTATTACTGTTTTTCTTATACATTTTATTGTTGGATGTAACTGGGACCCCGTGTACATAATTTCGCTCCACCACATGTACCACATGAGGTGCGAATGACAATAAAGAAACTCTGACTCTGACTCTGACCTGTCCAGGGTGTCCCCCTCCTCTTGCATAATGACTGCTGGAGATAAGCACCAGCTCTCCTGCAACCAAAAAAGGAAAAAAGCAGATAAATAAAATGGATGGATGTTAAGATATTATAGCATGTCTTGATATATGTATCATAATTTATATTAAATGTTTTTTAAAGTAATAATGACTATATTCAAAATTAAGAACATAAAAATCACTTAATTGTTTCATCACAGTAATCAAAAATGTACAAGAACTTTTGCTCTTTGAACTGTAACATGACTCCTAAGATATTATTTGGCCAGTTTTACTTTACTAATTGAATATTATTACTACTTCAGAAGCCTACATGTCACAGACCCATGTTTTGTTGGAGCTTGTTTTGTAATTTTTGCTTAATCAGCTTTATTACTGATATTTATAAGGTATCCAAAGTGCATCTATAATCTGAAGGCGTCATACTTAAGACACTGTCAACAGACATCAGAACCTGTCATTAAATTCTGCACAGAAAACATACAGCAAACAGTGAAGTACTGTGACCTCCTTTACACCATCCATTCTTCTGGTTTTGTCTCTTGTCCCAAGTCCTTTTGTTGCCCCTCCAATCCATGTTTCTGTTCATCTCAACCAGCTGCACTATTCCACCTCTTTCTCTGTTCTACTTTTCTTCCCCTCATTTTAATGACCTACCCTGTCTCCCCCCTCCCCCCCTCCATTCTGCCACAGAAATAAAAGATAAGATGGCCACTTCCTCCTCCACTCTAGAAGAAGATGAGAGCTTGAAGGGTTGTGAAATCTTTGTGCAGAAGCACAACATCCAGCAGATCCTCAAAGAGTGCATTGTGAACCTCTGCATCGCTAAACCTGAGCGTCCTATGAAGTTCCTGCGGGAGCATTTTGAAAAGCTGGAGAAGGTTGGTGATGACAGCACTCAGTTTTAGTCTGTGTGGGGTTTGTGGAGACTTAGTTTGTGTGTTGTTACTTCAAGCAGCTATCTGCCAGTATCTTTGTCATCTAAACTGGAAACGTAAGATGCTTTTTATTTACAGTGTAGGCTGTACTATGTTGTTTGTCTACTGTGTGATTAAAATACCTTTAAAATTATTGACAAAATTATTTATTTCAATATGTTTGTCACATTTCTTCAGTCAAAGTTGACAGTACTGTACAAGCAGACACATAGTATTTCAGCTTGTTACAGTGTTAAAAACCATTCTAAAAAAAGAAAAAAATATATAACAAATGCAAAAATGTCTTTATAAGTGTTTTAATGAATTTATTAGATAGAGATATCTCTGGTGATACAGATATCCCCAGTGTAAAATAAATAATATATGTATATATATATATATATATATATATATACATATATTA
>NW_023627889.1:1656-2389 GCF_014905685.2 Nematolebias whitei | reverse complement strand
GGCCTTGGCCTGGGTGGTGTGAGTCCTCGGTGCCCGGGCCTCGGTGCCTGGACCTGGACCTACATCGGTGTGGCGGGTGCCGACGGAGGCCTATGAGTTTGTCGCTGTTGGCCCCGGGGGGTCACTGTATGTGGTTGCTGGTGGGGATCTTCCGGTTCTCCCCTGTGGTCCCTTCTGGGGGGTGGGTGGGTGGTTCGCCCTGTGTGGGTGGCTCTGGGGGCTCCGCGGTCGGGGTCCCTCCTGGGGTCTTGGGCTCTGGTCCCCACTTTTTCGTCTGCCTCTGGTCTTGGGGGTCGGGTCTCTGCTGCTTCACAATTACTAATAAATGTTCTATTAGAGAAGCCTTATACACTTATGCATGCTCACAACCACACACAAATAGAAGCAGGGATGTTTATGTAGGCTTTATATGTAGATATATAGATATGTATGTGAGTGTATATTCATGTGTATGTATGTATGTATGTATGTATATAGGCGTAGGTATGGGTATATATATTTATTGAAACTTACTGCAAAGCCATGAATATTTTAAGTTCTTTATACATATGTATTTTGTTGCTGTGTTTTGTCATGTTCTTTGCAGGTGAACAGACAGTGGCTGGGTGTTTTGAAGTGTGCTCTATTTGTATATATTTCTTATATTTTGGAGTCTTACTTTGTCTTTTCTTTTTTTCTATCCTATTAAAAAAAAAAAAAAAAAAAAAAAAAAAAAAAAAAAAAAAAAAAAAAA
>NW_023627889.1:0-1646 GCF_014905685.2 Nematolebias whitei | reverse complement strand
AAAAAAAAAAAAAAAAAAAAAAAAAAAAAAAAAAAAAAAAAAAAAAAGAAGTAGACGCGTCTAATGTGGGTGTGGGGGCAGTTCTCAGCCAACAAAACGAGGAAGGAATTATTCACCCCTGTGCTTTCTTCTCTAGAAGCCTATCACCAGCTGAACGGAACTACGACGTCGGGGAACGTGAACTGCTCGCTGTTAAGCTGGCGCTGGAGGAGTGGAGGCACTGGTTGGAGGGCGCCCAGTTCCAATTCCAGGTTTGGACCGACCATAAAAATCTCGAGTACCTTAAGTCGGCCAAACGCCTCAACCCTCGACAAGCCAGGTGGGCACTTTTCTTTTCTCGTTTCAACTTTGCACTCACCTATAGACCCGGTCACAAGAACACCAAACCTGATGCCCTCTCTCGCATCATGGAGGAGGATTCTTGTTCCTCGCCCCCTCCCACCGGGGAGTTTATCCTCCCGAACTCTGCCCGCCTGGCTGTCACTCAATTGGAACTGGACCTGCGACAGGCAGTTGCACCCTCCTCCAACCAACTGTCCCCCTGACCGATTATTTGTACCCCCTGATTTTATTCAAGAAGTCCTCAAGTTTTGCCACAGCTCCTGCCTAGTTTGTCACCCTGGTTTTTCTAAGACTGTCTCTTTAGTTCGCGCACAGTTCTGGTGGCCCACGCTAAACCAGGACGTGCGCTCTATTGTTTTATCCTGCCCTGCCTGTTCCCAAGCAAAATCCTCACGTCATCCCCCTTCTGGTCTCCTCCGTCCCCTTCCTATCCCGTCACGCCCATGGTCCCACATCAGCCTTGATTTCATCACTGGTCTTCCCTCCTCTGCTGGCAATACCGTCATTCTGACGGTCGTTGACCGGTTCTCCAAAATGGTCCACCTGGTCCCCCTTCCCAAGCTCCCCTCAGCCAAGGTCCTGGCTGGGATCATGTCACGTGAGGTTTTTCGCCTGCACGGTCTGCCAACGGATATCATTTCTGACAGAGGACCTCAGTTTATCTCTAAATTCTGGAGAGAGTTTTGCGGCCTCCTGGGGGTCTCCATTAGCCTCTCCTCTGGCTTTCATCCCCAGACGGATGGCCAGACGGAGAGGGCGAACCAGGAGGTCGAGGCCAAGCTGAGGATCCTCTGTCAGAAGGATCCCAGCCAGTGGTCCCCCAACCTGTCCTGGGTCGAACACGGCCTCAACACCGTCCCTTCATCTGCTACCGGTCTGTCCCCGTTTTATACTGTTTTTGGTTTTCAGCCCCCTCTTATCACCCTCCAGGAACGTGAAGCCCAAGTACCCTCTGCTCACCAGACAGCCTTACGCTGCCAACGCATTTGGCGGAGAGCCAGACGAGCCCTCCTGGAGACCTCCGCAGCCTACGTTAAAGGGGCTAACCGGCGGAGGTCTCAACAACCCACTTATCAGGAGGGTCAAAAGGTATGGCTCTCCACCAGAGACCTCCCATTAAAAGTAGACTCACGCAAACTTGCTCCCCGTTTTATTGGCCCTTTCCCCATATCCAAAGTCATCAACCCAGTTTCTGTCCGCCTATCTCTACCCAAGTCCATGAGAATCCACCCATCTTTCCACGTATCCAAGATCAAGCCCTTCTTGCGCTCCCGTTTTCACCCCGCCCCAGAAACCCCCCCCCC
>NW_023627888.1:0-2389 GCF_014905685.2 Nematolebias whitei | reverse complement strand
AATACTTGTTATAACATATTTAGCTTTAAACAAGTAATAGATTGTATAATAGATTGATTCACATAACACATCACCTTACATATACACAGCACGCTACATACACACATAAACATATGTTTGGCACTAATGGAACCTCATAAAAATATAATTAAAAATTTTATATCATGTCTGTCTCAAACACTCCAAATAATTTAGCACACTAAATTAGGCTTCTTTATCACAATGTTTATGCGCTTCATATGTTGTAGCTAACGGTTAGCTTGCTAAGCTACGTCTTTTCTTACCTTGACAGCTGTGGATATTTTCTTCAAGGAAGAACTTTTATCCTTTTAAGTTTATTAGTTCGAGAATTCGCCGCTGCGATTTCCTCCTCAGCAGCGAAAGAAAAGATTGGCAAATTAAGCAAAGATGTTGAAAAGAGAGACATTTCTCCTTAGTGCAAAGACTCGCAAAGCAGGAAGTGTCGGTTTCCGGTTGTCGTGAAAAAGACGTCGCAAAAAAGTCTTCTAGTTGCAGATACAATAAATAATCCGAGCTGCCTCGTTAAAAATCATGTTAAAAATACGAGCGTTGTGTTGGACTGACCTGACTTTGCAGATTATAAAATAAAAAGGCTACAATGCCTTATGATTTTTCCGCCAAAATGCTACGTAAATCTGTGACATTCTGACTAGTCAAAATGTCAATTCAAGAAATCTTAAATAGAAAAGCCGTCTACATGATAAAATATTCAATATATCTTGAATTCATTTTGAGATATCTTAAAAGGAATTTTGACTAGTCATAAGTACAGTTCTAGATATCTGTAAGTTAGTTTTGCCTAGTCGTTATTTCCTATCAAGATATCTACAATTTAATTTGCACTAGTCAAAACTTAATTTGTGATATCTACAAATACATTTAAGATATCTTGAATAATGACGTAATTTAAGATATCTTTAATTGTAATTATGACTAGTCAGAACTAAAAGTGAGATATCTTGAAAGCAAATAATGACTAGTCAAAATTAACTTAGAGATATCTAGAACTGTATTTTTGACTAGTCAAAATTCAGTTCAAGATATCTTGAATTGAAGCCTCCATACAACTCAATGGTAAATCTGACGTCATTATGACTAGTCAGAATGTAATTAGAGATATCTTAAATAAGTATTTTGACTAGTAAAATGCAATTCAAGATATCTTAAATAACTAATATGTCTAGTCAAAACTCAGTTTCAGATATCTGGAATGTAAGCGTGGTGAATCCGATTTTATGTTAAAAGGGCTTGCCATACTGAGTGAGATAAAACACACACACATATGTAGATTGGCAATTCACACCTAAACAACCTTAACAGTAAGAGTCTTTTGTTCCTCTAATTCACAGACGAGGCCCCTCTGTTTCCATCAGGTTTGAAAACCGGCTGGGAATCTGTTTTAAAGTTGCATTATAGGCAATTGCCAATCTACATTTGTGTGTGTGTCTTATCTCACTCAGCCGTATAACCTGAATCTCTCACTCTCTGCTCTTTGAATTGAGAAAGCTCCTCGGATGAGGAGCGAAACGTCTTCTGTTACAAATAAAGTCCAGTTGTTTTTGTATTGAACGCTTTTTGAATTCATCATGTCCTGGATGACTGAGAATCTTCACCAGCATTTTTCTTAATGAGAGAAATGGACATGGGATTGTCCTGCCAGTAAATTAAATCTTGGTTAGAATGGAATCAGAGCCGTTCTCATGTAGCTGAACATCATCAGTAACATCTGTAATCATCAATGACTCTGAACAGCTGCAGCTGTGCCAGCTCATCATCTGCAATATTTCTGATTTTCTTCTTTCTGTTGAAGCTGACATCGGGATTTGTTTGATTTTTTTTCCACACGTCTCGTCTTTTTGTTTTCTATCAAATGTCTCAGCAACAGCATTTAAGCACTCCTTCAGGACTGTCTCGTAGGGCTGGGTACCTTTCTAAAATAATCTGTACTGGTGTGGGTACCTTCACTTCGGTATCGATTCCTGAACGGTTCTTTTTTTGGTACCACTTTTGTAATTAATATTAATTCTAATGAGAAGAAAATTATGTTACACATTACAATACATAACAAAAAGGTTGAATCATGTCATCTGGACTTCGTTTTTTTGTTAAAAAAGAAACGTTTCGCCCCTCATCCAAAGGGCTTCGTCAGTCTGAGGCCTAGCCATCTGGTATTACCCAGAAGCCACCCTGACTCTTGTGTTTCAAGCCTGCCTCAGATACCCCTGAAGTCTGGCCTTTTCACTAATGGTTTCAAAAACACAAAGTTTGTTTTCTCAGTCATCCAGGTATATAACAACAAAAAGGTTGAATCATGTCATCTGGACTTCGTTTTTTTGTTAAAAAAGAAACGTTTCGCCCCTCATCCAAA
>NW_023627887.1:545-2390 GCF_014905685.2 Nematolebias whitei | reverse complement strand
CAGCTTTTCACTTTCCACGGTGGCCTCTGGAACATAACTCTGCAATAAGTGAGGGATCACTGTATTTCCTCATGTAAAAGCAAACATTTTAATTTATTTAAAAACGCTGTTCTTTGAGATCTACTTCAGAGTATTTCTTCAGTATTTGCATGCCGATTTTAGCTTTCAGCTGCAAGTTTCATTAGTTTTAGTTTTGAGTTTCGGTTCCACAAATTATAGCTCTTAGCTTACATGTTGCTAATTTTAGCTTTTAGATACAATTTTGCTCATTTTTGTTTGTGTCTGCTGTTCTGCTAATATTTGCTTTTAACTACTGTTGTGTAAATTTTAGCTTTTAGCTATTGTTTACTTAATTTTTTCTTTAGATACTATTCTGCTAACTTTGGATATTAGCTTCTGTTTTGCTCATTTTTGCTTGTGTTCTGGTCGTTTGAACGTCTGCTCTGTTTGAATCAACTTTCATTCTGCTTGTTTTAACTTGAAAATTTTGGATTTAGCTTCTTCAAAACATTTTAGCAGTCATGATGCATCAAAATGCAATATTTTCTTGTTTATTTGTCCATGTTTGTGTTTGTATTAGGTGAGTTACACAGCAAAATTGGAGCAGAACGAACTGAAACAAACTGCTTTCTACGAGCCTGACAAGTTTAGAGTGTTTACATCTGGTCATGGTCGTTTATCAGCCGGATTTCTGAGGATACATCCATTTTCAAGACCGCTTGAATGTGGAAAAGAAGAGGAAATCACCATTCAGTATAGTTTGAAACAGCACCACCACAAGCCAGTGGACATTGGATTTCTGGTGAGTTGTTCCCAGCCGTGGTCCCGTTCTTCTTAGAGATTGAACAGCAGGAATGATGATTTCCAAACTTCTAAAATATAAATCACTGCTTAATTGCCCTGTTATAGACGTTACACTGAGAATGTTCTTTGAAACATGAAAAAGAAACAACTCTTCCAAAGTGGAGGAAAAGAGTGACATATTTAACTTTCTCACTAGTTCAAGTTGTGTTTATTTGTCATTTGCAAGATGCTGGTGAACATTATCAGCCATCCAGGACATGGTGAATCCAAAACAGTTCAAGACTCCAGTTGTTTTTGTTTTGAAAAAAAAAAAAAAATTTGGGGGGGGATTGGTCATATGCAGGTTAACGCAAGGTTAACAGTAAAATGAAATGTTCAGGATGAGAAGAACCGATTTGACTCACTCAAAAAAATCAAAGAACAAACAAAGAAGAAATACTAAAGCATGCAATAAGGGTACAAAAATAAAGTACCAAAAAGTGAAAAAGTAATTATAATATTTATAATCTCCTAAAGAGAGATAGTAAACAACATCTAGGTAGAATTTTAACAGTGCAAGCAGGATGAATTTGAATGAATAAGTATTTCAAGGTAGTAATATAAGCTAAAATGCATGTGATATATACTGTGTGTATATATATATATATATATATATATATGTATATATGTACATACATTATCTTTTACCCGCTTCTTCCATTTTGGGTCATGGGGGTCGCTGGTGCCCATGCCCAGCAATCACTGTGCGAGGGGCGGGGTACACCCTGGACGGGTCGCAAGTCCATCATAGGGACACATAGAGACAAACGAGACAAACAAACATTCACTCTCTCACGCACACCTAGGGACAATTTAGAGTTACCAATCAGACTAACATGCATGTTTTTGGTCTGTGGGAGGAAACCGGAGGACCCGAAGAAAACCCACGCATGCACATAGAGAACATGCAAACTCCACCCAGAAAGGCCCACAGACTGGGATTTGAACCAGGGAGCTGCTCGCTGAGAGGCAGCAGCTGTACCGGTTGTGCCACCGTGCTGC
>NW_023627887.1:0-445 GCF_014905685.2 Nematolebias whitei | reverse complement strand
ACACTGCATCATATTGTATCATACATGATACAACCACATAGTGCTGCAGCAATAAACAATAAACATATTAGCTGTCACAAGTTAATATTAGTCATATTAGTTGTCACAGATGTGGCTTGGTGCAAAGTTATTGCCATTTGTTCAGTGTTATTTATCGAGAGTTCAGTAATCTGACAGCTTGTGGATAATAAATGTCCTTTTAGTCTTTTTGTACGAGATGGCAGACTCCTGTATCGTCTGCCTGAGGGTAGTAGATGGAAGAATCCTTGTGCTGGGTGGGTGTGGTCCTTAATGATGCTGCGTGCTTTACGCAGACATCGGCTGTGGTAGATGTCCTGGATGGTGTCAAGACTGCTACCAGTGATGTCCTCTGCTGTTTGCACCACCCTCTGTAGAGCTTTCCGGCTCTGACTGGTGCAGTTCATGTACCACCCTGTGATGTAGC
>NW_023627886.1:0-2390 GCF_014905685.2 Nematolebias whitei | reverse complement strand
ATCCGTTTTAATTGATGAATATTTCGCAGCATCTGTTCATCTACATTTTGGTGGCCCGTCACGTGCTCATAAATGGACTGTATATTCATGTGATAATTGATTTTACATGTTGGCATGAAAAATAACAGATTGTTAGCTGTATTGAACGCAGCGTGCTGAAGCTGCGCGCTTGGGAACTGCATGTTTACGCTGTGTTGAGCTAGTGATGTGTTGAAGCTGAACTTGTGAGTCATTGAGTCCTTTGAAAGCGGAAATTGTACGCCTGTTATGTGTAACTAAAGCTGGGTTTGTGTGGAAACGCTTTATTCTGTTTAATGACGGTCCAGACGCGGTTCTGGTTCCGGCTCGGTTCTGAGAAAGATCGAACGAGTTGTTTAAATAGCTAGAAAGACGTTTTTGAGACCGGGGCACCGACTCCGTGCAGCTGGGAGCTGATGGATTACATTTTAACAGAAAAAAGTGCATTTTGACAGTTTCAAAGACAGAAAAGTTGACGGACTTGTTCAGATAAATCTAACATGCTAGTTGTGAAAGACGTTCTGTGATTGGTTGAGAAAGACCGTGTGTAACGTTTTGATTGGCTGACAGACGTGTCAGTAGTGACTAACTCTGACGTGTCAGGTCGTGTTGCTCTGTCATTGGACGTTCCAGTCACGTGACCCAGAAATGAAAACTCATTTTTCATAGGGAATAAAATCTGCTTTTTAAAGCTGAAAAGCGCTTAAAAGCTGTATTCTGATACGATGCTCCGTGTCTTCGAAGCATAATTGTTGAAATTTCGCCACGTTTGAGTTTAAAATCCGTCATTAAATGATGTTTTTGAACAACGCTAGCAATGCTAATTTTAAGCTAACAGCTAACGACCGGGTGAGTGACGTGTCACGTCACTTCCTCCATGTCGGAAATGAGCTCGGGTGCAACCGAGAGCCTTACTGTGCTTAAAATCACTAAATGTAACTTGCCACATGTCCCAGAAAACTCATGTTCATGCTAAGAAGTCGTGCTTGTTGAGAAAACGCCACGTTTACGCTTAAATTCGTTCAGAAATGTTGATTTTAACCGAGTTTAGCCGAAGCTAACTTTAAGCTAAGCGGCTAACAACAGGATGTCAACCGAACGTCACAGGAAGTCGTCATAGACTCCTGCTGGTAGAAAGCTAAACACTCCCCCTCCTGGAGAAACTTGAGATCACAGTTTCACTTCAGTTTTAGGTATTTTAGTGAAATTAAACGGGTTTTTTTTCTTCTGTAAGGCATTTTTGAGTTAATAAACGTTCCTCAAAGCTGAATAATCACTGTTATCTTGCATTTAAAAAGTAGTTAAGGTATTTATACCAACAAACCTTTATTCACTGGTAATTCCTTATAAAAAGGTACAAAATAAAAGGTAGAAACTTTTTAACAAAAAAGGACAGATTCAGATATTAACAGAGTTGAAAAGTTACTCATTTGCTTGAAAGATAATACACGTTTAATTGCAAAATCACTAAATAAGAGTAGACTTATCAGGAAAAAGAAACTTTTCTGATTTTATTTACCACCTAAACAATTACATCTCCTATTTAATTTTAAATAGAAGATTGGCAGGAGAAAGGAGTAATAACAGTTTTTCTGAAGAAAGACTAATTAATTATTCCTCATCATCAATTTTCTTTTCTCTTTTCACCCACCTGGGTTGATGAGTAACTGTTTAAAATAGCGAATTTCTGGAAGTAAACGGTTTAAAAACATTTTTAAACTGATGTGCTGTGAGACTAAAAAGAAAAATTGCAGGTTTATAAAAATTCAGTGCTTTAGAGTAAAATACACTAAAAAGAGCTTGGTAATCTAGTATCTGTTAAGAAATAAGCACATATAAGGTAACACTGCATAGAAGCATTTACTTAAATATTCTTGAATTGGGGTAAAACCTATAGGTACCCACAGTTGAATAAGGTGACTTATAACAGTACTTTTGTGTAAACCCAAAGCTAAAATAGTGTGAAACTCATTGACATTTGAATACAAATATTTACCTGTAAAAATATCTGAAGCTGGCAATTGTTTTATCCAGAAAAAGTGCTGAACAGTGAATAACCATGACAGGTGTGGTAGAGAAGGATTTTGATCCTTATGGGATGCAGGGCTGTTTAGAATATGCGTTGAAGCTGCTGACATACACCTTACATCCATATGGCAAACAGGCGCAGAGCATGAACCCAAAAGAGTTAGTGGACAATCTGAAGGAGGTTGCAGAGAGTGTGACCTCTACAGAAATTACAATGTCAAGTTATGAAAAGCTGGCTAGAATTGCAATTTTGCTGAAAGAATCATTCTATGCAGTTGTTGAGAAAGCTGAGTACCTTGCAATAAGGTTAGACAGTGAAAAAGAGGTGGTTCAGAAAATTGAAG
>NW_023627885.1:0-2391 GCF_014905685.2 Nematolebias whitei | reverse complement strand
GATGCCAGTCGACGTGTGTGGAGTGGCCCTTATGGCCATGAGGACCAGAGGGAGTTTCACGTCCCAGTCCTTGTGGTTTGCGGCTACGTATTTTTTCAAAATACTCACCACAGTCCTGTTTGCTCTCTCAACCTGGCCTGAAGCCTGTGGGTGGTAGCCAATATGGAAGTTGGCTTTGACGCCTAGCGTCTTCCACAGTTCCTTCATTACTTCACCTGTGAAGTGTGTACCTTGGTCTGAGTTCACCCTAAGGGGAAGTCCAAACCTTGAAAATACATGATTCATTAACAACATAGCAGTGGTTTGTGCTGTGTCATTAGGGGCTGGTAGACATTCTACCCATTTGGTAAACGCGCAGGTTACCGTGAGAAAATATTTATTTCCTCTAGAGGTCTTAGTGAGTGGTCCGACCCAGTCAATCTGGAGGTCCGACCATGGAAATGCAATGCCTCTACTATGCAGTGGTGCTCTGTGAAGTGGTCTGGATGGTTGAAACTGGCCACAGATCAGGCACCCTTTTATGTAGTCCTTGACATCCTTTTTCATTCCAGGCCAATAAGCAATCTGTTTCAATGCTTTCAGCGTGGCATTGTCACCCTTATGTCCTGCGGACGGAAGGTCATGTGCATGGACTAACATCACCCCCCTGTGGTCATGGGGGACCACGAACACAGGTGAGGACGTCCGTCCATGAGCAAAAGTTAGGATGCCTTTAAGTAGTTTCAGCTGTTTGCGCAGCTGAAAGAGGACTTTGAGGTCTGGATTGGAATCCAGCTCGTCTTTCGATGGAGTGTATTTGTCTGGGTCAGTCAGATACAACATCATCGAGTTAATTGCAGGATCCAACTTCTGAAGTTGGATGATGTCCGGGTCAGTCAACATCGGGCGCACAGAAACTGTGTTATCAGCAGGTTTAGCTGCAGCTTGTGCACGTGTGACTGCCATTACCTCAGTTGTAGCTTGTGACGACTGAGTGTTGAGTAGCCAGGAGGGGTCAAAGGACCACGTGGGTCCGTCAACGGCTCCTTCCTTGGCTAGGGAGTCTGCAAGGTCGTTGTAGTGCTTGTCATCGCCTGGGACCCTGGAGTGTCCTGGAACTTTCTTCCAGAAGATCTGTAGATCATGTGATGTCACCAAGTGATCACATGTCATGAAAAGCTCTTTGTGTTTTACCACCTTTTTGTTGCTTGTGAGAAAACCGTTCTGTTTCCACAGAGCGAGATGACACAAGAAACTAAGTCGAGCATAGTTAGAGTCAGTGCAGATGACTAGCGTCTGGATGGAGCGTTCCACTGCCATCTGTAGGCCTATTAGGATTGCAGCTATCTCAGCGTACTGAGAAGACTGAGAGCCCAATTTATAGCCAAATGTGACCTGTTCCAGGTCTTGGAGGAGAACTCCTCCAACACCTGCTTTGCAGATTTTCTCGTGGTGGAATGAACATCCATCCACGTACAATGTCGCCATATCTTTGCAGATATTGCTATCAAAGAAGTGGTGATTTGGGTCCTCAGCAGCTGAGGGTTTGCTCACAACCGGCTGTTGGGTGGCTGGTACATCCTGTGTACATTCCTGGCAGATTGCCAAATCAGTGCCCAAGTGTGACTTCTTGTTTTGACCGTAGCGGATGTCTAGGTTAAAACTTTGAAGTGCCATAAGCCATGTTGCAACGCGTGAGTTTGTCACCACACCATCTCTGATGCGTTGGCTGTTCAGAAACGTTACTGGCTGGTGTTGTGTCTCAACAATAATCCTCTGTCCACCAATATAGCAGGAGAAATGTTTCACTGCCCACACAGTGGTCAATAGAGCCTTCTCACAGTCTGAATACCGTAATTCAGGGCCTGCCATTGTTTTGCTGGCGTAGGCCACAACACGCTTGTCTTTGTCGTATATTTGGTACAGACCTGCACTCATGCAGTGAGGTGAGAAGCCCACTTCCAAGTAGAACTCCTTGTTGTAGTCTGGGTAGACTAGACATGGGGCTAACTTGAGCCTGTCTTTGAGAGCGTTCATTGCCTGCTGCTGTGTATCAGTCCAGACAAAAGGAACGTCTTTCTTTAAGAGTTCAGTCAGTGGTTTTGCGAGATCCGCATAATGCTCTATGAACTGGCGAGAGTAATTACACACTCCCAAGAAACTCTGTAGTTCCTTGAGATTGGTTGGGACTTTGAGGTTGTCTAGGCCTTGGGTGCGAGTCAACTGTGGTTGTATTCCGTCCGGACCTACTAGGAGGCCAACGTAATCCACCTTGGTTCTGCACCACTTGCACTTTGACAGTGAGATTTTAGCACCAGCAGTCGTTAGCTGATTTAGGACGTGGTCGATCTCAGCCAAATGAGAGTCCAGTGTTGGCTGCCTCAAAAGGATGTCGTCCACGTAGATCAGTGT
>NW_023627884.1:0-2391 GCF_014905685.2 Nematolebias whitei | reverse complement strand
GGCCATCCTTTTGGCCAGTGGCTGTTTAGTTTCCCCGATGTAAGACTGATCACAGCCCTCCTGACACTGAACAGCATACACAATATTACTCTGTTTGTGCCGGGGGACTGGATCTTTGGGATGAACCAGTCTTTGCCGTAATGTATTTTGGGGTTTAAAAGCCACTGGGACGTTATGTTTAGAAAATAAACGTCTCAGTTTCTCTGATACTCCCTCAACATACGGAATGACCACTGGTCTGGGTCTGGGTTCCTCCTTTTCACCTGTTGGCTGACTGGAGTCCTGTTTGGGTTTCTTCTCTGCTTTCAGGAAGGCCCAGTTAGGATATCCACATTGCTCTAGAGCCTGTCTTGTGTGGGATTTCTCCTTCTGCCTGGCTCCTGAGCTAGTGGGGACGCTGTCTGCTCTGTGATACAGAGTCCTGATGACTCCTAACTTGTGCTCCAAAGGGTGATGGGAGTCAAACTGCAAATACTGGTCTGTGTGGGTGGGTTTGCGGTACACCTCAGTTTGCAAATGTCCTCTATCAGAGACTGAGACCTCACAGTCCAAGAAAGCCAACCTGCCATTTTTTACATCTTCTCGTGTGAACTTGATGTATTTATCCACAGAGTTGATGTGGTCAGTAAAATGTTGGACTTCCTGAGATTTAATTTTAACCCAGGTGTCGTCAACATACCTGAACCAATGACTTGGTGGTGTCCCTGAAAAGGACGTCAAGGCTCTCTTTTCTACCTCCTCCATGTACAGGTTGGCAACAATAGGAGAAACTGGAGACCCCATAGCACACCCATGTTTCTGCCTATAATATTGCTCCCCATATGTGAAGTAGGTTGACTGCAGGCACAGTTTCAAGAGTTGACACAGTTGTTCTGTGGAAAGTGTGGTCCTGCTGCTCAGAGTGGTGTCTGATTTTAATCTTAAACTGACCACCTCTACTGCCTGTCGTAACTTTCTCATGATAGTCTGACTGAGCTGAATACAGCTGGTGTCATTACCCTCAGAGAGTTGGTGTTTGTTGGTGTCAGGAGTTTCTGTTTATGGGTGTAAACTGGCTGTTGGTACGCTTTAGTGCCTGCTCTGGTTTAATAAAATACATTTGTTTGAGCAGTTGTTCAAAATCTAGACCCAATTTGAAGCAACATAACTTTTGCAATGGGGGTTAGAGAGCCAACACTGTCCTTCTGGATCTGAAGAGTTTTTGGATCAAGTGGGGGAGTTCAGGCTTCTGGGAGGGCACCTTCTACTGTCCTGAGGCTGTTGGTCCAGTTTGTTGTGGTGAAGAAGGAGCTAAGCTGAAAGGTAAAGTCTTTTACTGGCCAGTCTATGTTCCAACCCTCTATTGTGGTCCTTAGGTTAGGATTTATTTGGACAGTTTCGTGTTGGAACCATGTTCTGAGTCAGGATCCAGTCCAGTGTTGTAGGATCCTGACTCAGTTGGGTGTTCAACTGGACAAAGACAGGAAGGAAGGGACTTCCTGTTAAACAGGAAGTGTAATGTACAACTTGACCAGCTGTCCAGAACCTGAACTTGCTGAGGAGTAAATGTAGTTTAGAGAGTCCCAAGAGTTCTGTTGTGTGTTTCCAGGTTAGATTAGGTAGGTAGGTTTGTTTGATTGGATGTTCTGGTCTAAGGTCTGTTTGTTGACCTAGTTCTGGATCAGTAGGGCATTGGGCAACAGATACAGGAAGAACTGAAAGTCTTCTTCTAGTTTAAAATGTATCTTAAAGATGTTAATCTGGATTATTTTAATCTGTCAGACATAAATCTGCAGGCTGGTAATCCTGGTTCATATAGCCCACATCTGGTGAAGGTTATGGACTGGACTCTGACCCCTCTGTTGAACCTCTGTTTAAGGGCTCTGGTCTCATAGAACAAAAACAAAATCTGTGTCCACATTCTGTGCAGGTCAGACATGAACAGAGCTGGCCTGGTCCCTAATCCTGGTCTAGGATCCAATTTGTGGTGTAGGAACAAGAACGATCCTCTTTTGGGAGGCAGTACTAAGCCAAAGGAAAAGGTGAGGAGGTCCATCACCTGGGGGAGATCACAACCATCTAGGTGCTGTTCTAAGTTCTATTCAGTCCTGGACCTGGACCTAGATCAGAACCATGACTCAGCATTCAGAGAACATCAGAACCGTGTTTCCAAAACAAGTCCTGAAGCACAAAGACGGTGGTGAAGCGTCATTAACATTCAGCTGGTGATCCAAGGCCAGAGAACAGGAAACAACAAGAGTCTGTGTGTGTCCTGATAACACAACGTGTGAGTCTGTGTGTGTCCTGATGACACAACGTGTGAGTCTGTGTGTGTCCTGATAACACAACGTGTGAGTCTGTGTGTGTCCTGATAACACAACGTGTGAGTCTGTGTGTGTCCTGATAACACAA
>NW_023627883.1:0-2392 GCF_014905685.2 Nematolebias whitei | reverse complement strand
GTCCTCACCTCCTTCTACAGGTGTGCAGTGGAGAGCATCCTGTGCTCGAGCATCAATGTGTGGCATGGAGGCTGCACAGCTGCAGAAAGAAAAGCTTTGCAGAGAGTGGTGAAGGCTGCACAGAAATCTGTTGGAATCAGTCTCCCCACCATCACAGACATCTACACCTCCAGATGCAGGAAGAGGGCCACCTGCATCATGAAGGACCCCACCCACCCAGCACACACACTTTTTGCCCCACTCCCCTCAGGAAGGAGGTTAAGGAGCATTAAGTGTAGAACCACTAGACTGAGGAACAGCTTCTACCCTGAGGCTGTTAGACTCATGAATCTCTAACTAGAATAATGACTGTGAAAAACCATATCATGTTGCTGCTGATCTGTTTCATGTTGCTGCTGATCTGTTTCAATGTTGATGTGTTCATGCGTGCACATCTGCTCACAGACTCATGTTCATGTTTGTGCTGATGTTCAATGTTTTATGTTATGAGTGCTTAGTGTATATTTAGTTGATGCATTTCTTAGTTCATATCTTAGATGTTATTACTGTTTTTCTTATACATTTTATTGTTGGATGTAACTGGGACCCTGTGTACATAATTTCGCTCCACCACATGTACCACATGAGGTGCGAATGACAATAAAGAAACTCTGACTCTGACTCTGACTCTGACATTCACTCACTCAAAGACATACAATAACGATACATTTCATTCTTATTCCCGATACGCACTCTATACCCCCCAGGTCCAAGACATGTACCCGCCCTCTACAGGGGGCAGCCCATGCCCAAACCCAGGAGGTAGACCCATTCATTCTCGAGCGGAGAAGAGCCAATATCCCAGACCCGGCCCAGGCCACGCCCAGCTGACAGGACACCCCCCACCATGAAGAGGACACGCCACCGACCACCCCCACACACTGCCAACAACCAAGCACGTGCCCCCAGCCGACCGCCCGCCAGGCCCCGGCAGCCACCCCGGCCAGCGGGCCAACCATGGCACCCAAGAGCCAAGCTCAGGGGCTCCAAACAACCCCAGGGAGAGCACAGCGCCAGCACCGCCCACGGCAATCCCCCAGACCCCGAACCCCCACAACCCTGGGGGTTCGAGAAGGTGCTATTTAAGAGACTGAGCTGAATACAGCACCTCAGACTGAGGAAGTCCTCAGGATGAGAGACGAAACGTTTCTACATTTTTTTGTTGTTTTGCTTTGTTTTGTTGTTTTTGAATGTCCAGAGGACCAGATTTAACTTTTTTAGATTTTTCTCCTGGATTATTGAGCATGCATCAGGAGATTTAGTTCATGTTAGTTCATGTTAGCTCATAAAAGTGGGCCAACCTGGTTTAGGTCAGGTTTATATTTTGCATGTAACTTAGTCTGAGTTTAGACAGAGTGGACATCTGTGTTATTGTGAAATAAACTGTTTAAAGTTTCTAGTGTTGTCACTTTTACTGTAGTAATACTGATGTGTGTTGTGATGTGTCCTCTTCAAGACAAACCTTCAGATGAAACTCCAGGAGAGGAGCTCAGTGAGGCTGCAGATGATGGAGGAACATGAACCAGCAGCAAAAAGGTACAAATACAATGTGTGAACCAAAGAAGAGCAGAAATAAACCCTCTGTTACAGGAGAACAGGTCAGAGCTGAATCAAAAACAGCTGGACAAATCATTTTTATACTATTAAATATTATACAGGACTTCTTTGCTTTGCCATCTTTGTCATTGTTTAACACTGTTAGGCATTTTCTGCCAGCATAAAAAAACTCACAATTTCAATGGTTCTACAAACAATAATGCATCTGTTCAGCATTTTTGCATCTTTTTAAGGTGTCACATCAAACTCTGTCTAATACCTGTGTCTTTCTTTTCTTTCCAAGGGATGGACGTCCATCAGACAAGCTCATAACAGAAGCTGTGGCCTTCTCTCCAGATTATTACCCGGGGACGTTGTAATAGCTCACAGAGGCTTTGATATTAAAGACTGAGTGGGAGTCAAGGTCAAGGTTCTTTATTGTTATTCACATCACATGTTGTACATGAGGTGGAACAAAACTGTGTACACAGGGTCCCAGTTACATCCAACAAAAGTATAAATGAATGATGTGCTGAGGTTCAAATCCCATCATTCACTAAATGGAGATGTGAACGTGATGCTCAGGATGTTGAACACACACGAGCACACCTTAGAGTTCATGTGGAAAGAGTGACTGGTTGCATGAGAAACACAATGTTACACAGAAATATACCAGTTAACTATGCTGGTGCTCACATGTAAATATACCAGTTAACTATACTGGTGCTCACATGTAAATATACCAGTTAACTATACTGGTGCTCACATGTAAATATACCAGTCAACTATACTGGTGCTCACATGTAAATATACCAGT
>NW_023627882.1:0-2392 GCF_014905685.2 Nematolebias whitei | reverse complement strand
GAAGAAGACAAAGGAGATGATTGTGGACTTCAGAAGGAACAAAAACACCTACACCCCCCTGAACATAAGAGGATCTGCGGTGGAAGTGGTCTCCAGCTACAAGTACTTGGGTGTACACATGAATGACAACCTCAGCTGGAGCAACAACACCACCAGCCTGATCAAGAAAGCTCATCAGAGACTCTACTTCCTCAGACGGCTGAGGCGAGCTGGTCTGGGAAGCTCAGTCCTCACCTCCTTCTACAGGTGTGCAGTGGAGAGCATCCTGTGCTCCAGCATCAACGTGTGGCATGGAGGCTGCACAGCTGCAGAAAGAAAAGCTTTGCAGAGAGTGGTGAAGGCTGCACAGAAATCTGTTGGAATCAGTCTCCCCACCATCACAGACATCTACACCTCCAGATGCAGGAAGAGGGCCACCTGCATCATGAAGGACCCCACCCACCCAGCACACACACTTTTTGCCCCACTCCCCTCAGGAAGGAGGTTAAGGAGCATTAAGTGTAGAACCACTAGACTGAGGAACAGCTTCTACCCTGAGGCTGTTAGACTCATGAATCTCTAACTAGAATAATCACTGTGAAAAACCATATCATGTTGCTGCTGATCTGTTTCATGTTGCTGCTGATCTGTTTCAATGTTGATGTGTTCATGCGTGCACATCTGCTCACAGACTCATGTTCATGTTTGTGCTGATGTTCAATGTTTTATGTTATGAGTGCTCAGTGTATATTTAGTTGATGTTTTTCTTAGTTCATATCTTAGATGTTATTACTGTTTTTCTTATACATTTTATTGTTGGATGTAACTGGGACCCCGTGTACATAATTTCGCTCCACCACCTGTACCACATGAGGTGCGAATGACAATAAAGAAACTCTGACTCTGACTCTGATTTCACCACCCAGGTGACATGCAGCTGATTTGACCATTAAAGTGCATTTATTAAGGAAAAGTTCAACTGACACACCTTTGCTATAATGCCGAGCAAACAAATAATTGTTTTTAGGTGGTTATCTTGTTAAATTCTTGTTAAAGTCCTTCCATGCACACTCCCGCGGCCGCCATTTGGAAGCCAATCGATTTTTGGCACAACACTGGCCCATGTTTCCGGGTTGTTAGAGGTGACACATCATAGATGCAACCTATACGGCAAAATGACTTATTTATGTTTTTTTTCCACTTTATTTAAACACACACATATTTGGACTGATGCAACTTATACGGTGGTGCGACGTGTACGGTGGCAAGTACGGTACATGACTCCTAACAGCCTTCAGGAACACTCACATCTTGTATGGCATCATAGATGACTTTGAATGCAGGCTGCTTGTCGTCATGAAAGACTCCTCGGTTCCCATGAAGGATGGACACTCCCTCCTCTTCAGCTGCTTTGCAGTTACTCCCATACATGCAGTGGTCAGGCCTGTAGTTCCACTGGCAGGGAAAGATAAAGAGACACTCTGGAAAAAGGAAAAACACACACACTCATCATTACTGATCTAATGCATGAGAAATTTTAAAAGCAGTGCACCGATGTCCCCCGTTGCTGAGGGATTTGAATAGTGAATGTTTGTAGTTTTCATGATTAGTGTTATTTTGGACTGGAATTGAACAGAGAATGCAAGAGAACCTAAATGCTTTCGGTGCAAGATGTTGAAATGGGTAGAAGTTACACTGTGGAGAAGAATAAAGGTAGGTTTTATTAGACCCGAGCAGCGAAGCGCTGCGAAGGCCTATTGTAATCGCTCTGTTCAGGCCCGAGCTGCATTTTTTCCGTCAACTGAAATGACGTTTTGGGGGCCTTTACATATCCCAAAAGTCACCAAAATTGGTGGACGCATCAGGACTGGTGAAAAATTATGTATTTTTAGGGTGTGGCAATATTATTTTGTTTGTTCTAGGAGGCACATAGTGAAAGATCCTGGTGAGCGGAGGGAGCAATTTTATTCACCACCAGGTGCAATGGCAGAGTCAGGGGGTGATCAATGTTGGCCTTGACCACCACAGATTAATCTTCGGCCACCTAAATCATAATATATATATATATATATATATATATATATATATATACTGTATAGAATATATATCCTGGTCCGGGGGCCTTTCTGGGTTGAGTTTGCATGTTCTCTCCGTGCATGCATGGGTTTTCTCCGGGTACTCCGGTTTCCTCCCACAGACCAAAAACATGCATGTTAGGCTGATTGGTAACTCTTAAATTGTCCCTAGGCATGAATGGTTGTTTGTCTTGTTTGTCTCTATGTGTCCCTGTGATGGACTTGCGACCCGTCCAGAGTGTATCCCGCCCCTCGCACAGTGATTGCTGGGCATGGGCACAAGTGACCCCCGTGACCCAAAATGGAAGAAGCGAGTGAAAAGATAATGGATGTATATA
>NW_023627881.1:0-2392 GCF_014905685.2 Nematolebias whitei | reverse complement strand
GGTGGAAGTGGTCTCCAGCTACAAGTACTTGGGTGTACACATGAATGACAACCTCAGCTGGAGCAACAACACCACCAGCCTGATCAAGAAAGCTCATCAGAGACTATTTCCTCAGACAGCTGAGACGAGCTGGTCTGGGAAGCTCAGTCCTCACCTCCTTCTACAGGTGTGCAGTGGAGAGCATCCTGTGCTCCAGCATCAACGTGTGGCATGGAGGCTGCACAGCTGCAGAAAGAAAAGCTTTGCAGAGAGTGGTGAAGGCTGCACAGAAGTCTGTTGGAGTCAGCCTCCCCACCATCACAGACATCTACACCTCTTGATGCAGGAAGAGGGCCACCTGCATCATGAAAGACCTCACTCACCCAGCACACACACTTTTTGCCCCACTCCCCTCAGGAAGGAGGTTGAGAAGCATTAAGTCTAGAACCACTAGACTGAGGAACAGCTTCTACCCTGAAGCTGTTAGACTCATGAATCTCTAACTAGAATAATCACTGTGAAAAATCACATCATGTTGCTGCTGATCTGTTTCATGTTGCTGCTGATCTGTTTCAATGTTGATGTGTTCATGTGTGCTCATCTGCTCACATAGACTCATGTTCATGTTTGTGCTGATGTTCAATGTTTTATGTTATGAGTGCTTAGAGTATATTTAGTTGTTGTTTTTTTTTAGTTCATATCTTAGATGTTATTACTGTTTTTCTTATACATTTTATTGTTGGATGTAACTGGGACCCCGTGTACATAATTTCGCTCCACCACATGTACCACATGAGGTGCGAATGACAATAAAGAATCTCTGACTCTGACAGATTGTAATGCAACTCAGAACGCAATCATTGGATGTGCATCTACAATTGATTTTGAGTCAACTTGATTCAAGATGGCTACTACATTTAAATGACCTTAGAAGACACAAAATTGCTGAAATTCAGTAGATTTTACAGAAATTGGTAGTAGCTGAGAGTCCCCTGGGCACTCTAGATTGCAGCTCTTTGCTCCACTCAGAGGGCTGTGGTAGGTCGGTTGTCTGTGATTGTATCAGGCGTATCCAGCCTAAAGTTAATTGCCATGTCTTTGTGCGATGTTGTTTGCTTTGGAAATCCCCAAAGAAAGGAGCATCCAGAAGAAGAAGAAAAAGAAGAATCTGAATCAGTTTATTGTCATTGCACCGAAGCACAACAAAATTACATTTCAGTACAGCCCGTCCAAGTAAAACATAAACAACAGACATGGCAAGACAGATTGTCTGAGGCTGCGGCCTCGTGGGAGGTGCTGCCATTTTCATTAGACAGGAAAAGAGAAACACAGGGGAAAGAGGTGTTATAAAAAATTATATCTCACACTGTGTCCTAGACGGGACACAGTGTGAAAGTAAAAAAAGAACCTCAGCACAGAAACCGCAACATACTGATGACATCATAATACATATAGGCATGAGGAAGGCTGACAAAGGAGGTGAGTTTGTCCGTGGACACTGTCAGATAGTCCTCATAGTCCTGATAAGAGATGGTGCAATGTCTATCAGCTGGCTCAGCTCTGATACAGGTCCACAGATGTCCTCAGGAAGGGAGCGGGTAGGGGAGGGGGGAAGGGAGCAGAGCTTCTTGTTCACATAACATCCAGGAGAGTTTGAGATGGTTGGCCAAGTAAAGGTCGACACAGGGGAGCCAGATTCAGATAACAGTTATTTTGGGTCAGGCCGATTCTGCTTTCTTTCTGTCTGCCTTATAGTTCTACTGGTATGTCTCAGTGGCAACTTCAAACAGCCAAATTTTGTGGTCAACACCACCGGGCCAAGCTTGTAGCTTCTCCAAGGTCAACTTCTTCTTGCCAGCGAGTTTCAGGAGCCACAAGTGGCCTGCAATTCTCAGAAATCGCGTTCAGCTTACGGCTCAGCTCACACAGCATCTGAGTCTGAGTGCTCACAGCACGACACATTCCTTCACTCAAGCCGGACAGTCTTACAATGGCCAGAACAGCTGCCAACGTTTTTCTTATTTGTTAATATGCCTGGTAACAGCCAACTCCAAAAAAGCAGAAATCCTGTTGTCATAAATCCAATTATGTACGCATCTTCCACATCTTCAACGGACAATACGGACAGGCACACGATCTTCCACTGCTCCCAGGAATCCATCGTGTATCCAGTTGCAAGCGTCTCGTCAGGGCAAGAGGACCCTCCTTCGCCCTGTATTCTTGTTGAGAAAATATTATCAATTGTGTTGAGACCAGTTGACCAGATCCATAATTTACAATTTGGAAGATATGTAAAAAGAGGCTTTGATAAGGATCACAGGACAAAGAGCAAAGCAGGAGGGAGGCAGGAGCAGGAGGGAAAGTGTTTGCCTTCGTCGAGAGCAAGCAGGAAAACAGAGGAGGGAGGGAGGGA
>NW_023627880.1:0-2392 GCF_014905685.2 Nematolebias whitei | reverse complement strand
CAAACTTCTGTGTGAAGCTCTGATCAAAGAGTACGACCCCTGCACAGGACCTGCTGGTTTCCCAGCCGCTGACAAGGTCAAGCAAGGAAAGAATGAACATCCAAAAGTCTATTACAAAAGAATCTTCCAAGCTTATTTTGGTTACAGAAATGAAACCGGAATGGAGGAAGAAGAAAATTTTAAATTTGTTTTCAGCAAAAATCTCCACACTGACATACGCATGTCAGTACAAATTATGGCAAATTTCAGAGAAAAATCCATAAATGAGATTAAACAGTGTGCAGTGAATGTGTTTGAGGTACGTTCTCATGCTAAGACGCCCATAGAGGTGTTTCCTGGTGTAAAGGTTAAACCCCACTCCCCAGAAATGGAAGGAAGGTGCGCGCCACCTCCTCCTAAGACAGGCGAGAAAAGGCAGTATTCTCAGACTAACAAACCGCATCATGAAGGTGCACGCCGGAACAAAAAGGCTCCTCTTTCAGAGGATGAACGTGATTATCGTACATGGGACATGCGCAGGACGCAAGGATATGGGATCCAAGAGGACCCATATTATCATGGGAAATCCGAAGAGGAACCCCCAAAAGACGTACCTAGCCGCCTCCCACCTCGGACGAAACGTCCCGAGGAGAAAAAATCACAAAAGTTCCAGGAACAAGGCCCTAAACCTCTGAGCTCGGAAGAGACAGAGGAAATGCAAAGGTTTTTAGACACTTTGATACACGCTGAAATGGGAACCAAACCAGGAGCACAATGTAGTGATCTGATCGCTACTAACTCTGAAGGCGCGAATGACAACATTACAGATGTCAGTGAAACACACCAAGACATTGCTGTTGCTGCCTCCAACAACCCCTCATCGGACGAAGGGGGGATAAACTCACACACAAACGATGACGAGTCATCGCAAACTGAAAACTCAGAACCTGACTTTCATGATTTTGAACTAGGCATTCCAGTTCTGGGAGGACTCCCAGATAATCTGGTACCGAGTCAAGACACTGGGCCAGTATGTTTCACGAAACCATCACAGGCCACAGCTCTTTTCTCAACCAATGACGTCGACCAAGGACCACAAACCTATGGTGCCTTGCCCATAGACAGGTCCGACGACTCAGAAAAGGATTCGTTGGAGCTCCCCATGGAGCAAGAACCCTCATCAGTCTCATCACAGATTGAACAGGTGGTCGCTCAAGCTGACACTCTGACATCTGATGAAGAAAGAGACAACATTCGCCAAGTTCTTTTAAAATATGAAAAGTCAATTTCAACTGACCCAGACATCATCCAACTTCAGAAGTTGGATGGTCCTGCAATTAACTCGATGATACTGTATCTGACTGACCCAGACAAATACACTCCATCGAAAGTCAAACTGGATTCCGATCCAGACCTAAAAGTCCTCTTTCAGCTGCGCAAACAGTTAAAACTACTCAAGGACAACCTAACTTTAGCTCATGGAGCGACGTCCTCACCCGTGTTCGCAGTCTCCCACGACCGAAGGGGGGTGACGCCAGTTAGGATAATGCTACCAGACGCGATAACATGATCAAATCTGACATTCAGAGTGAGTGGCGCACCGAAACGTTGTTTCCTAGTTGCTTAATCACTGCTTTTGTCGATGTTGAAACGTTGTTTTACTGGTTGCTTAGTCACTGTTCTTGTCGATGTTGAGACATCGTTTAATTGGTTTTGGTATTGTTTTCGAACACCCCAGGTAAGAATGAATTTTGTTGTGTAGTAAGTTAGAGACTAAGAAGCCTTTGACCATGCCAACATGCAGTTCATTCAGTAAATTGCAATCCTTGCGGAGTCAATGTATATTATTGTTACCTTAAGTACCATAATCTACATTGATCTCACATCGCTTAAGCCGAACCTACTCGAACAATTCTATTCGGGGGGATAGCTAATTCTTTTTGATAAGTCTCGCCATAGACTTCCAAAACATTTATGGGAAAACCAAACACCCAATCTCAAGTCGTTCGTCTAAAAGACAACAGACAATTGCACCAAACTATATTTTACCATGTAAAGCTAACTTAAACCAAGTTAGAAATGGAAAAATAGTTTGGAAATCTTTTCTATAGGCATAAACCCCTGTAGTTACCCTTTTCAGCATTTTCCACCCCTTAACTGGTAGTTGTAGCTATTCCCAACCATAATAGCTTACACACCAGGTGCATATAGTTTAAGGCCTTATGTAAAATCCCCTTCATAAGCCCACCTTAAACCACATAATTGCATGACACATTGAACCAGAACGGCACAGGCTGGACGTCGCTGGAGACAACCTTCGCTGGAGGCGACCTGCAATCCTGACGTTGGTCTCCACTCTTCATCCGGTGGCCGCTTCTTCAGTTCAACCCAAGGGTACCCCTCTGTATGCTGA
>NW_023627879.1:0-2392 GCF_014905685.2 Nematolebias whitei | reverse complement strand
CAGTAAATACTGTCCCCTTCAAGGTATGTCACAAAAACAATTAAAACAGTTCAAACATCATTATCAAGATTTATGGGTCTACGTTCAGCCAAAATCCTAAAAGCGTGTTATTCCTGGACCTGTGTCGAGGGTTCATTGAAAAAAGTAATAAAAGATTTCCAAGTTTTATAAAATCTATTTTCAGAGCCCTTCATCACACACCTGATTTTCTCTAGTTTTAGATTAATTAGTACCTCCTTTATCCAGCTTGACACTGTGGGTGGAGCAGCATCTTTCCACCTAAGAAGAATTAAACGACGTGCCAGAAGAGTTGAAAAAGCGATTACCTTCCCTCCTCCCGTAGGTAAACTTAATCCTTCAGGAGTAATCCCAAATATCAGCATAAATGGGTTCGGGGTAATATGGACTGCTAAAACAGCTGAGAGTGCTTCACAGATACCAGCCCAGTATATCTGTATCTTGGGGCAACTCCAAAACATATGCACTAATGTGGCTTCCTCCGACCTACATCTGTCACATATAGGGTCAATTTGAGGGTAAATTTTAGCCAGTTTAGATTTATCCAAATGTGCCCGGTGTACCACTTTGAACTGAATAAGAGAGTGCCTCGCACACATTGAAGATGAGTGAATTTTCCTCAAAACATCAGCCCAAACTGCTTCACTCATTGTAATTTGAAGGTCCTGCTCCCAGGATTGTTTAATTATGACAGAGGATTGGGAATCTAAATGAGAGATCAGCTTTATCAAAGAAGTAACTGCTTTAGTTTTTGTTGGATCAAAAGACATCAGCTCATCGATTACATTATCAAGAGGTTTGTCAGGAAATTTTGGAGTGGATGAGGCAATAAAATGCCTAATCTGTAAATATCTGAAAAAGTGCGAGGTTGGCAAATCATATTTATTAGACAGTTGCAGAAAAGAGGCAAACTTGTTTTCAACAAAAAGATCTTTAAAATTTTTTAAACCTTTACTTCGCCACCCACTAAAAGTAGCATCCTGCAGTGAAGGAGGAAAAAAATTATTAGACGCAATTGGACTAGAAAAACTTAACTGATGAAGGCCAAAATGTTTCCTAAATTGTGAGTAAATTTCGAGGGAGTTATAGACTACACGGTTAGAAGAAATACGATTTAGAGGTAAGGGTAAGGATCCGCCGATCAAAGTTGGCAGAGATAAAGGGGAGCAGAGGGACTTTTCCATCTCCACCCAAATGGGACCCCCATCTTTGGAACTATAATACACCCAAAAGGACATACAATACAAATTACTTGCCCAATAGTAGTGTCGAATATTAGGAAGAGCCAGACCCCCATCTTGCTTTGACTTTTGTAGGTGGGCTCTTTTTAGACGAGGCTTTTTACCATTCCAGATATAAGTCAAAATGGCTGAATCTAGCTTTTTAAAATAAGCCCCCGGAATGAAAACAGGGAGACACTGAAAGAGGTAGATAAATTTAGGGAGTACTGACATCTTGATTGTATTTACCTTGCCTATTAGAGAGAGGGGGAGGGCCGCCCACTTAGTTAAATCCTGCTGGACATCAATAAGCAATTTATCAAAGTTATTTTTGTAAAGATCTTCAAATGTCTTTGTTATCGTAATGCCCAGATAAACAAAACTATGAGTAGCTATCTCAAAAGGTGTATTATTTGTGATATAGTCTAGGGATTTGGAATTCAAAGACATAAGTTTGCTCTTATGTATGTTTACTTTATACCCAGAAATTTCTCCAAACTGAGAGAGGAGTGTCGATATGTGAGGGATAGTCAGTTCTGGCTCAGACACATACAACAAAAGGTCGTCAGCATAAAGAGAGAGTTTATGCTCCACCCTACCCCTGGTAATACCCTTAATATTGCTCTGTGTCCTTATAGCCAGAGCCAACGGCTCAATGGCCAAAACAAAAAGTAAAGGACTAAGTGGGCAGCCCTGCCGGGTCCCGCGGAACAAGCTAAATGGTTTAGAATAGAAGTTATTTGTCAAAATCATGGCTGATGGCGAGAAATACAATAGCTTAACCCACGATATAAATGTCCTGCCAAAACCAAATCTCTCCAAAGTTTCAAACATATAGGTCCATTCCACTCTATCAAAAGCCTTTTCTGCATCCAGGGAGAGAAGGCATTCAGAGTCATTTTGACTAGGGGTATGCATGATATTCAATAAACGACGTATATTATAAAAAGAGCGTCTGTTTTTGACAAATCCTGTCTGGTCTGGAGATATGACACTCGGTAAAATTCGCTCCAAGCGGCAGGCTAACACTTTTGCCAATATTTTGTAATCACTATTCAGTAAAGACCCCACTTTAAATAGCTGAACACTTCCTTTAAACTGATGGATCAAAATCAAAGCCCTGATCCGTTTAAACTCCTTAATTATAATCTGTA
>NW_023627878.1:1869-2393 GCF_014905685.2 Nematolebias whitei | reverse complement strand
AATTGATGATGAGGAATAATCAGTCTTTCTTCAGAAAAACTGTTATACTCCTCTTCTCCTGCCAATATCTGCTATTTAAAAATTAAATAGGAGAATATAATGTTTTAGGTGGTAAAATAAAAATCAGAAAAGTTTCTTTTTTCTGATAAGTTTACTCTTATTTAGTGATCTAGCAATTAAACGTGTATTATCTTTCCAGCAAATGAGTAAACTTTATCTACTCTGTAAATATCTGTATCTGTATCTGTATCTTTTAAAAAGTTTCTAATTTTTTATTTTGCATCTCTGTCATGAGGAATTACCAGTGAATAAAAAGTTTTTGGTAAATGCCTGCTGCATAAATACCTTAATCACTTTTTAAATGCAAGATAACAGTAAAATTCAGCTTGAGGAACGTTTATTCACTCAAAAATTCGTCTTACAGAAAATAAACACGTTTAATTTCACTCAAAATAACCTAAAAACGAAGTGAAACTGTGATATCAAGTTTCCACAGGAGGGGGCAGTGTTAGCTTTCTACCAGC
>NW_023627878.1:0-1769 GCF_014905685.2 Nematolebias whitei | reverse complement strand
TGATGAGGAATAATCAGTCTTTCTTCAGAAAAAACTGTTATACTCCTCTTCTCCTGCCAATATCTGCTATTTAAAAATTTAAATAGGAGATGTAATTGTTTTAGGTGGTAAAATAAAATCAGAAAAGTCTCTTTTTCCTGATATATTTACTCTTATTTAATGATCTAGCAATTAAACGTGTATTATCTTTCCAGCAAATGAGTAAACTTTATCTACTCTGTGAATATCTGTATCTGTATCTTTTTTAAAAAGTTTCTAATTTTTTATTTTGCACCTCTGTCATGAGGAATTACCAGTGAATAAAAAGTTTTTGGTAAATGCCTGCTGCATAAATACCTTAATCACTTTTTAAATGCAAGATAACAGTGATAATTCAGCTTGAGGAACGTTTATTAACTCAAAAATTTGTCTTACAGAAAATAAACACGTTTAATTTCACTCAAAATAACTTAAAAACGAAGTGAAACTGTGATATCAAGTTTCCACAGGAGGGGGCAGTGTTAGCTTTCTACCAGCAGGAGCCTATGACGACTTCCTGTGGACGTTCTGTTGACATCCTGTCGTTAGCCGCTTAGCTTAAAATTAGCTTCGGCTAAACTCGGTTAAAATCAACATTTCTGAATGGATTTCAAGCTAAAACGTGGCGTTGTTTCAACAGGCACGACTTCTTTGCATGAACATGAGTTTTTGGGGACATGTGGCAAATTTATTTAGTGATTTTAAGCACAGAGAAGGCTTCGGTGCAACCGAGCTTTACAACCTGACATCAGAGAAAGTGACGTAGGCACGTCACTCATCCGGTCGTTAGCTGTTAGCTTAAAATTAGCATCGGCTAGCGAGGTCCAAAAACACCATTTAATGATGGATTTCAAACTGAAACTTGGCAAAATTTCAGCGATTAGGCTTCAAAGAAACAAAGCAGCGGATCAGAATGCAACTTTAAAGCGTTTTTCAACTTTAAAAAGCAGATTGAAATTCCCTATGAAAACGAGTTTCATTTCCAGGTCACGTGACTGAATCTACCAATGATAACAGCACGGGGGTGGGCTTTACGACCTGACACGTCAGAGTTAGTCACGACTGACACGTCTCTCAGCCAATCAAAGCGTTACACTCGGCCGTTTTCAACCAATCACGGATCGTTTTTCCAGCTAGCGTTGTTAGCATTAGCCTGAACGAGTCCGTCAACTTTTCGTCTTTTAAACTGTCAAAATGCACTATTTTCTGTTAAAAATGTAACCAATAAGCTCTCAAAGCTTCACTGAGACTTCGCCCAGTCCTTAAAACGTTTCTCCAACCATTTAAAACAACTCGTTCGAAATTATCAGAACCGATTGGACCAAAACCGGGTCTGCAGCAGAACCTCCAGCGTTTAAACAGAATAAACGTTTTCCACAGCTCATCAGCTTTGTCACACACAACAGACGTACATTTCAGCTTTTAAACAGACATACTGACTCTCAATAACAGCTTTCAAAACATCACTGCATGCAAGAACCTTGCTGTATTTTCTCCAAGCGTTGCAGCTGCGCTGCGTTTCACACAGCACAATCTGCACTTTTCATGCCAACATGATAACAATTGTTACACGAATACAGTCCATTTTATGAACCCGTAACGGCCACCAGATGTAGTATGAACATATGCTGTCATATATTCATAGATAAAATGGATTCTTTCATTTTTCTGGACTGTATAATGACATGCATCTGAATTTAATAAAATGTGGACGTGAGTCATATACATACATATATATATATATATATATA
>NW_023627877.1:0-2393 GCF_014905685.2 Nematolebias whitei | reverse complement strand
AAGAAATAGAAAAATAGAGATATGAGAAAGAGGAGAGAGAGAGAGAGAGAGAGAGAGAGAGAGAGATTTTTTCTGTCTTTGACAGTATTGTAATCAAGCCAAGTAGCAGTTACTTCTCAAAACATGTAAATTAATCATGTAGCTGAAATAGTTAATAATCTTTAGGGCATGAAATGATTAGAATTTAAAATACTGGTGTTTGTTGCGTGAAGCAGCCTGTCCTGTGTAGAATCAAAGCAGGATCCACCCCCCCTGTCCCAGCTGTGTCTTCAGATTCTAATCTGTGTGATGGACCAGCCATGAGCAGCACCAGGAAAGAAAAGAGGACAAGGTGGCTCCCTGCCAGCTGCAGGAGCAGGAAGCAGAGGACATGCGGGTGAACTGATCCTCGGTCACCCACAGTGACTTTGCCTCAGCCTGTTTTCTCCTCACTGATGTGTGAAAGTCCTACAGAACCTCTTTCTGTTTGCATTTTACCTGGAGCTTTGATGATGTTACAGCCATTGCACTTTCTCTCAACATCTACCAGCTTTTAAATCACTTAGTCTGCGCGGGGGTGGGGGGTTTGGACCCTTTTCATATACTAATTTCAATTCAATCCAATTCAGTTTATTTATACAGCACCAAGTCACAACAGAAGTCATCTCAGGGCACTGACCAGAGACGTTCATATAGTGAGTCTCAGGATGTGACTAACATCCTGTGGTGTGAACACTCATTCTAGGAGAAATAAAACTGAATTTTACAGATTGTAAAATAATCTCATCTGCTCACAACAAACATACACTACCTGCTGTGTGGGCGTCCATTTCTTTACATCAGAACATGATTTTAGAAACAACCATGAAAACTGGTCAAATGCTGAAACAGAAGTCTAAAAGAACTGGACTAAAGTAGTTGGTACTCTTTCACATTTCTCTATCAGGCCAGCTTCTAAAAATAGTTTGAGATAAATAGATTATTAATCCCAGGGGGAAATTTGAGCCATCCACTAACGTTTTAATTGTAAAGAAAAAAAAAAAAAAACACACATGTAATAATCAAAAAAGAAGCAGAACAAATTTGGAAAACAACAATATGCACATGTACAAGGTGGTACATTCATGATTAACCTATATATATATATATATACACATGTACATACACATGTATATACATATACAGTATATATGTACATGCAGTGTTTCCCCTACCATTATACAAGCGGGGTGCCCCACCCCGTCAACACAACTGAGCACCCCACCTACCAAACTGACCACCACCCCCTCCACCCGGCACTGACATAGCTCTAAGCTAGCAGACCGCATACAGGCGCTCTAGCTAAAAAGCTAAAGGCGCCTCTTCCCTCATGCTGAACGCCCCCCTCCCTGGTTACCCAAAATGAAAGAAGCGGGTAAAAGATGATGGACGGATGGAATAAAATAATCAGATTAAGTGTTTCAATGCACACCGTTCGGATTATGAATCGGCATAAATCACCCCTCTCATTTGGATTACATTCGGATAGAGCTGAATCAGTTCAGAATAATCCGATTGGGGTGTTTAATCCGATTACTTATGTCCATGTAGACATACCTGCGTCCCCGTGTGCTTTGTGAGGGTTAGGGTTTAGAACGCCAGCAGAACTTCTTTTTCTTTTTTCTCTTTTTTGTTGTTGGTGCTAAGATGGTCTTTTTGGCACGCTCCCTCCTCCGGTGCCGGCCCTCTCCCTCGTCGACAGTCATGTCAAACTGGTTTAAAACCAACAAAAGGTGTAACGAGTCTGTATGGATCAGCACAAGACCTGACTCAGGACATTAAAATAAAAGGTTTTATTTATTAAAGGCGTTTGTCTGGGGAGGATCCGAGCCTCAGTTCTGGTCCAATCTATGAAGACAGACAGGTTAGTGACTGCAAAAAGGTTCTGGGAGCTGAGAGAAGTGGTGTGCACGTCACTAACCTTCTGTGGCAGGAGCAGGGCTGAGACAGAGAACGTTGGAGGGCTGGGCAGGAAACAGAATCCAGGGACGTAGCAGGGGTCGAGAGCCAGGAGCTGTGTGAACAGGCAAAAGGATGATCCGTAGTCGTGGTCGAAGAGGAGAGCGAAGTTGTACCATGTAGGCCGAGAGTGTGGTATCCAGACAGGGGCAAAGACAAAGCGAGGAGTCAAGAAGGAAGCTGTGGTCAAAAACAAAGAAACTAGGAACAAGCGAATGCTGGATAATTTACTGGCTGTGAGGCTTTCAATAATCTGGCACTGAGGAGAGTGAGAGTGGAGCTTAAGTAGTGAGCTGAACAGGTGTGGCAGGTGAGTGGTGATTGCAGAGACAGGGTGCAGCAGATGAGTGCAGATTGCTGAGAGAGAGTGACAGGAGCAGAAAATGGGTGATAGGCAGTGCAGGACCAAACAGGAT
>NW_023627876.1:0-2394 GCF_014905685.2 Nematolebias whitei | reverse complement strand
AGCTCGAGTAATTTGTTTGTTCGAGTCGTCTCTGTTTTCTGGATTTATCTTTTGCAGTTTTTCATTCTAGTTCACGAACACACTCAGTACAGTTGTTTCTCTACTGTTGGATAGTGCTTAAACACCTCTTATCTTTCAACACTTCTCAGTTTTTATTGGTGTATGTAGCTCTGCTAGCTCCTGCTAGCGTTAGCTTAGCATGGCTGCTGCTTCTCTCCCTTCTTCCTGTTTTCTCTTGCTCCGTGTGTCAGATGTTTAGTTCCTCCTCTGCCTCCTTTAGTGGTAATGATACATGTAACAAATGTAGTCTTATGGTAGCTTTGGAGGAGAGGCTGTCTGAACTGGAAGCTCGGCTCCGCGTTGTAGAAAAACCAGTAGCTAGCCTGGTCCCCTTAGACAGCGCGGAACCACAGAGGCTAGCTCCCGTTAGCGGTCCTCCAGCAGACCCCGAGCAGCCGGGACCCCAGGCCGGCTGGGTGACGGTCCGGAGCAAGCGTAGTGCTAAGGCTAAGCCCCCAGTTCACCACCGACCCGTTCACGTTTCTAATAGATTTTCCTCGCTCAGGGACACACCCGCTGAGAAGCAGACCCTGGTTATTGGAAGCTCCATAGTCCCAAACGTGGCTTTAGGGACTCCAGCGGCCATAGTCAAATGCATTCCGGGGGCCAGAGCGGGCGACATAGAATCTTATCTGAAACTGCTGACTAAGGCTAAGGCTAAATACAGTAAGATTGTTATTCACGTCGGCGGTAATGACACCCGGTTACGTCAATCGGAGGTCACTGAAATTAATGTTGCTTCGGTGTGTGACTTTGCTAAAACCATGTGGGACTCCGTAGTTTTCTCCGGCCCCCTCCCCAACCTGACCAGCGATAACATGTTTATCCGTATGTCATCGTTTAACCGCTGGGTGTCCAGGTGGTGTTCTGACAACGATGTGGGCTACATAGATAACTGGAGTTCTTTCTGGGGAAAACCTGGTCTGATGCGGAGAGATGGCATCCATCCCAGTAATAATCCCACTAAAAGTAATATTGTGTATGTTGTTCAGTGTCAGGAGGGTGATCAGTCTTACATCAGGGAAACTGAACAGCCACTGGCCAAAAGGATGGACCAGCACAGAAGATCAACATCATCAGGCCAGGACTCAGGTCTACACTCATCTCCAGGTCAGAGGTCACTCTTTCAAGGATGAAGATGTTCACATCCTGGACAAAGAGGAACGATGGTTTGAGAGAGGAGTAAAGGAGGCCATCTTTGTGAAAAGAAACCGTCCATCATTAAACAGGGGTGGAGCCTCCTGGTTCAACTGTCCCCCTCTTACAATGCTGTGGTTGCTAGTATCACTCAGCCCTCTGTGAACAGTAAACAGCCATCAGGTGCTAATGATCCATTGTTAGGCTGATGGTCCTTCTTGAGCATGTGATCAGCTGGTTTTGGTTGTCAGCAGCAAACTGGTTGATCCACTCTGAGAAGGTGCTATTTAAGAGACTGAGCTGAATACAGCACCTCAGACTGAGGAAGTCTTTCAGATGAAAGACGAAATGTTTCTACATTTTTTGTTTGTTTGTTTGTTTCTTGAATGTCCAGAGGACCAGACTTAACTTTTTTTAGATTTTTCTACCTGGATTATTGGGCATGCATCAGGACACTTCAGCAGGGCAGTTTCAGTGCTGTGGAGAGGTTTAAAGCCAGATTGGAATAACTCTAAAATGGCATGATCCTCCAGGACGCACTTCATCTGGGACTCAACTGTTTTTTTCTAGTAGTTTAGAAACAAATGGGAGTCTGGAGACAAGCCTGAAGTTGGATATAACTGAGGGGTCAAGGTTAGTTTTTTTCAAGAGAGGTTGAAGAGCAGCATGTTTAAAGTCTTTTTGCACCATTCCAGTGGATAAACTGCTATTCACAATAGCGAGAATAGAAGGGCCCAGAGTAGGACAAACCTCCTTTAGTAGTCATGGGGGGACCACATCAAAGGGGGAACCAGAAGGTTTCATGCTGCACATTACCTGCTCCAGAAAAAACAGAGAGATAGGCTTAAAATGGTCAAATAGAGCTACAGATTGAGGTGGGATGGATGGATTATGAGTTGGAGGGAAATGAGAGCCCGGGTGGTCGAAATTTTTTCTTAAAACAAATGTAGGAAGTTCTCGCACAGCTCAGTTGAGGCTTCCAGAGGTGATGGTTCAGTGAGGTGGAGAACAGAGTTTAGGGTGGAGAAGAGGACACGTGGGTTGTGAGAGTTTGAAGCAATTATATCAGAAAAGTATTTAGATTTAGCAGCTTTTACAGCTTTCTGATAATGACGACAACTCTCTTTAAGTATTTGGAAAGAGACCTGCAGCCTGTCTTTCCTCCACTTTTGTTCCGCCCTCCTACATTGCTGCCTA
>NW_023627875.1:0-2394 GCF_014905685.2 Nematolebias whitei | reverse complement strand
GAGTTTTTGTGTGAAGGTGGGTAAAAATCTATCCACTTCAATGCCTCTTTCCTGCGGTGTCCCGCAGGGCTCGATTCTCGGACCCTTCTATTTTCACTCTATCTGCTTCCGCTGGGGTCGATCTTAAGAAAACACGGTATTCCATTCCATTGCTACGCCGATGACTGTCAGATCTACCTGCCACTGAAACCAGCCAGTGCTTGTTTAGTCCATCCACCCTCTCCTCAAATGTCTGGACGACATTAAGACATGGATGGCTTGAAATTTTCTAAGTTTTAACGACCAGAAGACTGAAGTCATTGTCTTTAGCCCTAGCTCAGCTGCTGCCTCTTATCCTGTGAACCTGGACTCCCTTCAGCCTTATCTGAAGTACTCTGTTAAAAACCTTGGAGTGGTTTTTGACTCGGATTTTAAGTTCGACAAACAGATCAGTTCGGTTCTGCAGAGAAGCTTCTTCCAACTGTGGCAGGCAGCTAAGCTCAAGCCAGTGCTGTCTAGACCTGACCTTGAGACACTAGTCCATGCATTCATCACAACCCGCCTGGACTATTGTAATTCACTGTATGCTGGGGTCAGCCAGGCCTCTATCTCACGGCTACAGCTCGTCCAGAATGCTGCAACTCGGCTCTTAACCGGTACACCGGGGTATGAGCACATCACACCAGTTCTGTCCTCCCTACACTGGCTTCCTGTGAGAACTAGGATTGATTTCAAAATTCTCCTCCTGACCTATAAGTGCCTAAATGGCCTCGCACCCATCTACCTCTCTGAGCTACTGGAACCAAATGTTCCCTCTCAGGCTCTGAGATCATCCTATCAGCTGCTTTTGGTTGTTCCAAAAACACGACTGAAGCTCCGAGGAGATCGGGCGTTTTCAGTCATAGGTCCCAAACTGTGGAACAACCTACCCCCCAACGTTAGGCATGCCACCTCCCTTCCTATGTTCAAATCCCTGCTAAAAACATATCTGTTCTCTCTGGCGTTTCATACTGTGTGAGTTGATTTAGTATATCTTGTTCCATGTCTTCATTTTAATGCTGTTGTTTTAATTTTTTAAGGTATATTCTTACTGCTTTTTATTTCTCAGTGTTACCATTAGTGTTAAGCACTTTGATAACAGTCTATCTGTTTTAAATTGTGCTCTATAAATAAATATGACTTGACTTGACTTTTGATGTCACATCACCCTTTACGCGCATTCCTGTTGATGATAGAGTAGAGGTGGTCAGTTTAAAATTAAAATCAGACACCACTCTCAGCAGCAGGACCACGCTTTCCACAGAACAACTGTGTCAACTCTTGAAACTGTGCCTGCAGTCAACCTACTTCACATATGGGGAGCAATATTATAGGCAGAAACATGGGTGTGCTATGGGGTCTCCAGTTTCTCCTATTGTTGCCAACCTGTACATGGAGGAGGTAGAAAAGAGAGCCTTGACGTCCTTTTCAGGGACACCACCAAGTCATTGGTTCAGGTATGTGGACGACACCTGGGTTAAAATTAAATCTCAAGAAGTCCAACATTTTACTGACCACATCAACTCTGTGGATAAATACATCAAGTTCACATGAGAAGATGTAAAAAATGGCAAGTTGGCTTTCTTGGACTGTGAGGTCTCAGTCTCTGATAGAGGACAATTGCAAACCGAGGTGTACCGCAAACCCATCCACACAGACCAGTATTTGCAGTTTGACTCCCATCACCCTTTGGAGCACAAGTTAGGAGTCATCAGGACTCTGTATCAAAGAGCAGACAGCATCCCCACTAACTCGGGAGCCAGGCAGAAGGAGAAATCCTACACAAAAAAAGCTCTAGAGCAATGTGGATATCCTAACTGGGCCTTCCTGAAAGCAGAGAAGAAACCCAAACAGGACTCCAGTCAGCCATCAGGTGAAAAGGAGGAACCCAGACCAGTGGTCATTCCGTATGTTGAGGGAGTATCAGAGAAACTGAGACGTTTTTTTTCTAAACATAACGTCCCAGTGGCTTTTAAACCCCAAAATACATTACGGCAAAGACTGGTTCATCCCAAAGATCCAGTCCCCCGGCACAAACAGAGTAATATTGTGTATGCTGTTCAGTGTCAGGAGGGCTGTGATCAGTCTTACATCGGGGAAACTAAACAGCCACTGGCCAAAAGGATGGCCCAGCACAGAAGATCAACATCATCAGGCCAGGATTCTGCGGTCTACACTCATCTCCAGGCCAGCGGTCACTCTTTCAAGGATGAAGATGTTCACATCCTGGACAGAGAGGAACGATGGTTTGAGAGAGGAGTAAAGGAGGCCATCTTTGTGAAAAGAAATCGTCCATCATTAAACAGGGGTGGAGGCCTCCGGGTTCAACTGTCCCCCTCTTACAATGCTGTGATTGCTAGTATCACTCAGCCCTCT
>NW_023627874.1:0-2394 GCF_014905685.2 Nematolebias whitei | reverse complement strand
CCATCACACCTGAGATGCACCCAGGTGGAGCAGTGGGCAGCTATGCACCCGGGACGCAACAACATGTGGGAATGGCTGGGGATTGAACCTGGTACTTTTGGGTCTCGAGTTGGCTGCCTTGCCTTTACCTCATCTGCCATCCCCAACATGCCCCAAAACGTTTAGACCTCAACGTGATTTGAACACGCACCTTCTGATCTGGAGTCAGACGCGCTACCGTTACGCCACGAGGTTGCACACTTAGTGTATTGTTCTTGTATTATTTGTGCTTAGCATATTCTGGGTTTTGCATATTACTTATTTTAGATCTTATTACTGTTTTTCCTTTACAATTTATACTTTTGTTGGATGTAACTGGGACCCTGTGTACACAGTTTCATAATAACATTTTTAGTTTTATTGTAGAGAAACAAGAAAGAACCCGTCCATCTTTGAATAGGGGCGAGTTTCTCCATATTCAACTATCACACTCTTACAATGCTGTTATTGCAAGTATCACTTAGTTCTCTGTGAATAACAAGCAGCCATCAGGACATTAACGACTTGTTAGGACTGAGTGTTTTTGCAGACAGCAGCTGCTGCCTGAGCGGCCTGCCTGGGAGCCTTTTGGTCAACCCTGCTCCAATGCTGCGAGCCTTGGTGTCCTTCCACTTTGTCTCTTGGACACATAAGACATTTACCTTCCTTCTCAGCATCGTCAGCTACCTCCACCTTTGTCATTGTTCCCACATTTAAAGTTGCCACGCTCAGTCCTACATTCTTGACTTTCCTCTTCTCCCTCTGTCTCCTGACACGTTTCCCTCTTTATGGTCTTTGACTAACAATAGCACAATTTCCACCTGGCCCCCTGTTTGTCAACAGCACCAGTGGTCGTCATTGTTAACCTGGGACTCGACCGATCCGGTATGGTTTCGCTTTGATGAACTCGCATTATAGTTTTGGCAAAAGTGTTTTACTTTGGATGCCCTTCCTGACATAACCCTCACCATTTACCCGGGCTTGGGACCGGCACAAGAGATGCACTGGCTTGTGCTCTCTAGTGGCTGGTTTACCCACATTGATTTATGTTTGTTTGTTTGTGACAGGAAATTGGAATATCCAGAAGAAGAAATACCCTCTTGCTATCAACTTGGACAATTTTGCTGTTAAGTAATCTAACGTGCATCTTTTTTTTTTTAATACAGTGATTGTGGGAGAAACCGGAGTACCCGGAAAAAACCCAAGCATGCACGGATAGAACTGGTAAACTTGCCTCAGGAAGGTCCACAGCCGAGATTAGATACGGCAGCTCTACCAACTGCGCCACCGTGCCGCTGCCAATTTAAGATGTAATCTCAACTTGTGACAAGTTAACTGTTGAGTAATCTTAACCTGCTGGCTCTTTTTTTAATTAAAATGACTGTGGGAGAAACCGGAGGCCCCGGAGAAAACCTGTCTTCACACACAACGGCCACAGCAGAGCAGTGAGGGCACAGCTGTAAACACCATGCACTTTTAAAAAAAGGCACAACTGTTTTAATTGGGATTTGTCTGCATGGAAACAGTGAAATGTTTTAGTAGTCACAGATGTAATCAACAATGTCATCTATATTAAAATAGTATTTGATCGATTGTTGCAAAATACGCATACCTGCCGCTACTAAAACCTTTCTCCCAATAAACTTCAGTGATCTTAGGAAAAGAGAACCCAAACGTCTGCCTCGACCTCGAGTTGCTGATGTCTCAGAGGCCAGTTCTCTCTGTGCATCCAGTTCTTCAGACCGAGAGGTCACAGAAGAATCTTCTGCAGACAATGGGACCAGACCAGCCTGAATAACTGATGCCTCAGAATCCAGTTCTCCCTGTACGTCCAATTCTTCAGACCAAGTGTTCTCTGAAGAATTTCCTACACAAGGCAGGATCTTGTTCTTTGATGTAAAATCTACAGCTGAAGACGTCGCGCTCACAGAGTCCAAACAGGTGCTTTTTTCCTCCTGCACTGGTTCGGTCGTCTGCCTGGACAGCCACAAGCCGAGTTCAAAAAATGGACTGTGTTTATAATTCAGCGGATCAAATGGAACGTCAGAAGTATTTTTCTTGTCCTGTTCTGTTGAAACTTCTGAGATCAACGCGACTTTCCTTTCTGACTCTGCTTTAACATCTGAAATTTGAGTCATTTTCTGATCATCTGCCACACAATCTAATTGCTCTCGGTCCGTTTTGGTTTCAGACCTTGAGGCAAATCTTAACAACATGGCCTGAGTTTCGTACAACTCAGCCTGGGAATGGTGGAATCTGGCTGTTTTAAGTTTTTCAATTCTTAATTCAGCTGCCAAGCTTTCAATGTGGGCGTAAATGTTTCTTGTCGCATTTGCTGATGGTACATACATGCGACGAGATGATTCTCTGTCTGAA
>NW_023627873.1:0-2394 GCF_014905685.2 Nematolebias whitei | reverse complement strand
CCTTCTGGGTGGAGTTTGCATGTTCTCTCCGTGCATGCGTGGGTTTTCTCCGGGTACTCCGGTTTCCTCCCACAGACCAAAAACATGCATGTTAGGCTGATTGGTAACTCTAAATTGTCCCTAGGTGTGAGTGGGAGAGTGAATGGTTGTTTGTCTCGTTTGTCTCTATGTGTCCCTGTGATGGACTTGCGACCTGTCCAGGGTGTACCCCGCCCCTCGCACAGTGATTGCTGGACATGGGCACCAGCGACCCCCGTGACCCAAAATGGAATAAGCGGGTAAAGATAATGGATGGATGGATGTTCAAACCAAATTTTATTTGATCAAGTTTAGCAGGCGAATTCTAATACACATGGCATGTTGTTAAATTTAAATAACTTCCCCAAAAAATAAAAACACAACAATTTAGGTTAAACGTGTTAAATATTGTGCATTGCAGTCAAACTCCACACTGCTGTGAAAGGAATTACATTTGATTGATTTTCCTCAACTTTATAAAAGTTAAAGGCAAATAAAGAGCTTTTTTTTCAGCATCTTGACTTAGAAAAAGAGAAAGCCAGGAGCTTTTAAGTTTTTGTGCGTCTTTGTCCGCACATGACGGTATTTTCTTAAGCAGCTGCCACGGCCAAAGTTGGGGGAAAAATCTCCATCGTCGTCCTCATTGATCAAAGTGCAGCTCTTAGCTATAATTTGATTGAGTGCTGCTGAGTTTCTGCTTAACAAGCATTTGGTAGATTGTACAATAACTCATTTTTGGTCAGTTTATCAATAAGCTAATACCGAAATCCATAGCACTTCTTATGCAGATACATTAAAACTGTCACTGTGATTTTCAATCTGACTGAGTTTCAGATAGAAATGGAGTCTATCTACAGGCCCTGCTTTGCATTAATATGGAGAATCCCAATTTCAATGTGTAGATAAAACTGTCAGTCAAGGCTGGGTACAGACGGGGGGGCTTGGGTCGGATCGGATTTTAGCTAAATCAGGCCCGAAGGGTTAAGGACTGAGCTGCAGCCAGAGAAAATTCATAAGCTATTAAAAGTCAATGGTCATTATAAAATAAACTTCAACGGGACTTTAAAGGAGTAAAATGCAGCCCAGCTCAGCATTAACCAGTAATTTTGTTAAATGACTTGAAATAAGCGTGGGGTTTTGTGCTTTCCAAGGCTCAGTAACGAGGTTTATGGTCTTAACTGCTCTGTGGTGTTGAGATCATTTGGACAGAAACAGTTGGACATAGGAACGGCCCACTGAGCACAGAATGTCATAAACCCAAACTCTGTGACATGAACTCAAACAGCCCAAAAAAAGTTTCACTGAATAAAAGAGTGCAGTGGTTTAGCATTTTGCAAATAGTTACTGGGTTATTATTTTTAAGGTGGCCAAAACATCAGTTTAAACATGTTGTCTTCATGAACAAACTATGGTTTTCAATAAAATACAAATAAAATAAAAAAAACCTCAAAACATGATATAGCGTTGTGTGTTTGTCAGTTTCATGTGTTTTATGCTGCAGAAATTGACGTATTTTACATTAGATCCATTTTTCCAACAACACTGGGAGATCACTGTGGGCTCAGCTGTTCCCAGGACTGCACTCATCTGGACAGATGTTTGAAGATGTTCCTGACATCTGTTGCAGCAAATCTTCCAGTTTACACCTCGGAGCGCTCCATTGACCACTGCAATCTTTCCAACTTCTTGATTTCCTCTTTCAGTCTCTTGGTATTTCTTCTCAGTCATTGAAGATTCATGGTATTCCTCTAGCTTTAACTCACTAGTATTGTTGCATGACTTTGGTTTTAAAGATCAGGGTTCATGGTTCAAACCCCGGTCCAGGGGCCTTTCTGGGTGGAGTTTGCATGTTCTCTCCGTGCATGCGTGGGTTTTCTCCGGGTACTCCGGTTTCCTCCCACAGTCCAAAAACATGCATGTTAGGCTGATTGGTAACTCTAAATTGTCCCTAGGTGTGAGTGAGAGAGTGAATGGTTGTTTGTCTCGTTTGTCTCCATGTGGCCCTGTGATGGACTTGCGACCCGTCCAGGATGTACCCCGCCCCTCGCACAGTGATTGCTGGACATGGGCACCAGCGACCCCCGTGACCCAAAATGGAGTAAGCGGGTAAAGAAAATGGATGGATGGATGGTTCATGGTTCAAACCCCAGTCCAGCTGACCTATGAGCAATCTTGGTGCAGCAAAGTGAGAGTGAGACAGAAATTATACCATGCCAGTGTGGGATTAACACAATGTTCCATCCATCCATCCATCCATCCATCCATCCATCCATCCATCCATCCATCCATTCATCCGACCATCAATCCATCCATCCATCCATCCATCCGACCATCCATCCATCCATCCATCCATCCATCCATCCATCCATCCATCCA
>NW_023627872.1:0-2395 GCF_014905685.2 Nematolebias whitei | reverse complement strand
CCTCTTTTGTTAGTTAAAAATATGTTCAGAACCGATGGGATGAGTAACTTAAAATATGTTTTAAAGTTAGAAAACACTCACCATCTTCTGTAAATGATTCAAGTAGAACAGTAACGTGTCCAAACCACCCTCCAATCCTCCATCTAGCTCGCTTTGACTTTTTTCGTCGGCCACCAAGCACAACAACACCTGCACTTCTGCATTTGACCACGGCTTTGATATTATTGTTTTTATATAGCTTCAAAATACTAAAAGATACGCTCCTCGTGTTATCGCTAATGGCAAGCGGGAGAGAAAAAATGGTGGATCGGGTTGTTTGGAAAGACTCCACAGACTCCTCCCCCCGACCAATCAGTGGCCGACAGTGTTTCTGACGTCACGGCGCGGCTCGCTTGGACCCCTTGAGAAGCCGGGCCAGAATTTAGCGAGGTGAGCCTGTTTCTGGAACAGTGGAAAGACCTCAAACGCGTGTGAAGCGGGAAATATCCGACCCGCGCCGTGACGGTGGAAAAGGGGCAAAAAGGACCTGTCAGCGAGGTAAGATCTAAACCATTCAAGGGCTGACCAAGTGATGCCCACCCACTGCTCTAACCTCGCAATGAGGATCTCGTGGTCAATTGTATCAAAGGCAGATGTGAGGTCCAGTAAGAGAAGCACAGAATCATCAGCGTCTGTGAATAGGAGAATGTCGTGAAAAACCTTGAGTAGAGCAGTTTCAGTGCTGTGGAGAGGTTTAAATCCAGACTGGAATAGCTCTAAGATGGCATTATCCTCTAGAAAGCATTTCAGCTGGGACTCCACGATTTTTTCCAGTAGTTTAGCGACAAATGGGAGTCTGGAGACAGGCCGGAAGTTGGACATGACTGAGGGGTCGAGGCTAGGTTTTTTCAGGAGAGGTTGGACAGCAGCATGTTTAAAAGTTATTGGTACCACACCTGAGGCTAAGCTGCTGTTCACAATGCCAAGAACAGGAGGGCCCAGAGCCAGATGGCTTCATGCCGCACATGACCTGCTCCAGGGAAGACAGAGAGATGGGCTCGAAGTTGTCTAGAACAGCAACACAATGAGATGGGATGGACAGATCATGAGCAGGTGGAGAAATGAGTGTCCGGGTGTTTGCAACTTTTTCAGAAAAGAAATGGAGGAAGTTTTCACACAGCTCAGTTGAGTCTTCTAGAAGTGAAGGTTCACTGAGGTGTAGAACTGAGTTCAGGGTGGAAAAAGGGGCTCGGGGGTTGTGGGAGTTTGAGACAATTATTGCAGAAAAGAACTTCGATTTGGCGGCTTTAACTGCCTTCTGATAATGACGCCAACTCTCCTTTAGGATTTGAAAAGAAACCTGCAGCCTGTCTTTCCTCCACCTGCGTTCAGCTCTCCTACACTGCTGTCTAACGGCTTGAGTGACGTCATTAAGCCATGGTTCTGATAAAAGTTTTGTTTTCCTGGTTTTAATGGGAGCAACACGGTCCAGAATATTTAAGCAAACAGAGTTAAGCTGAGAGGTTAGCTCCTCGGTGGAGAGAGACACTGAGAGCTGATCGATCCTCTCAGAGCTAAAAGCTTCAGTAAAACGTGCAGCAGTGAAACGGTTAATGGCGCGTGAAGTACGTGCAGAATCACATGACTTGACAGTAGGACAAGGCGGGATGATATCAAACAAGACAGGCATGTGGTCTGAGAGAACATTGTCACCGATTACCAAATTACAAACAGAGACATCACGTGTTAAAATGAGATCCAGAGTGTGACCGTGTTGTTGGGTGGGAGCATTTACATGTTGAGTTAAATTAAATGAGTCCAACAAATCAAGGAAGTCCTTCACCAACAGCTTCTCCTGACAACAGATGTGAATGTTAAAGTCACCAACGATAATAAAGTGATCATATCTTGGTGTGATGTAAGCCAGAAAATCAGAGAATTCACTTATGAAGTCCTTGGAACGAGGGGGGCGATAAACAATCGCACACAGAACGGGAGGGGAATGTCCGAGTTCAAAAGCACTCAGCTCAAAACTGGAGCAGGGCATGAGGGTGGACAACTGTTTACAGGAAAAGTTTGATTTAAATACAGTTAATATTCCACCACCCCGCCGACCTGATGGCCGCGGGGCATTAAAACACAGACAGTCCCGAGGTAAAAGTTCCACCAAGGCGCTTGAATCACCCAAAGGCAACCAGGATTCAGTGAGAAAAAGAAAATCTAGGCCCTCGTCTTTAAAAAGTCATTTAGAATAAAAGTCTTGTTGGCAACAGACCTTGTGTTGATGAGGCACGTCCTGATCTGGTCCGACACAGAACCAGCCATGGTGGGGGTGGTGCGCGCCAACGGGTGCAGATTTTCAAAAACAGCGCCTCCAGGACGGTCCAAGCGCCGGGCCGGTAGACAACACCCATAT
>NW_023627871.1:0-2396 GCF_014905685.2 Nematolebias whitei | reverse complement strand
TGATCATTGTGGTCGAAGTGAAGTTGTAAATAGATTGAATCAGCAAGGCTATTGGTCACCATATTTGAGAGCATTGGTTGATGAAGTGTTGAGCCAGTGTGAGATTTGTGCTCAAAACAATGTCAGGAAAACCATAAAAACGCCTATTGGACACATTCCAGTTCCAAAAGGTTCTTTTAAACATCTGGTCATTGACTTTGTTGACATGATCAAGTCAGTACAAGGCAAGCGTTATATGTTAGTGGTCATTGACCGCTTCAGTAGATGGGTTGAAGCAACTCCATCAAAGGACCTAGGTGCAGAAACAGTTGTTAAATTTCTGGTAAGAGAGGTGATCCCACGATTTGGGATACCATCAGAAATAAGTTCTGATAATGGTCCTACATTTGTTCATAAGATCTACAAAGGCATTTTGAAAAAGCTGAGAATCAAACAGCGTTTGGGGGCTGTTTATCACCCTCAGAGTCAGGGCATGGTTGAAAGACTGAATTTAAGCCTGAAATCTAAAGTTAACAAGATTTGTGCTACTACTAACCTTAACTGGGTTGATGCCTTGCTGCTTGCACTAATGAGCTACTGCATGCAAACGCACAGAGTTACTCATTTATCACTGCATGAAATGCTAACAGGGAGGAGGATGCCGGCACCTCAGAACAGAGGTCCCCATAAGGGACCTCCGCTTGAGCAGTTACAACTTGAAATGAAACAGTATATTAAGCAATTAACAAGCATTCACAAAGCCATCTACTTACAGGAAAAGAAAAGAGACCTTGTTTTCAGTACAGATGCTGAGAGGCCAGTGACCCCAGGAGATCGGGTGTACATCAAAGTCTTCCGGAGGAAGTGGCACGAGCCAAGACGTGAGGGTCCCTACAAGGTGGTCCGAGCCATGCCTACAGCAATCCAGGTTGAAGGAAGCTCAACGTGGTTCCATCTCAATCACTACAACAAAGTCTCAGATGAAAACCAGGGCAGTGTTGTGTTGTGTTTTATCTTATTTTCCACCCGAGTCTGTAGTTACCGCTTCAATCCTGCAGGGGTCAGCCAAATCATGCACATCAGATACGACAAACGCACCTTCAAGTTTATGAATATTTAATAAGTAAAGAAACTCAGAAGTCAATAAAGTAGTCACAGATTCACAAGCATAAACAGTGGGTTAGTTAAATGCAGTTGTTATTTTAACATATTAAAAACTGGATGCATCCATTAAACTGTACAATACAACCTTGAAGTTGTCTTTCTGCTCTAAACTGGCCGCTGGCTGCTCTCCTCGCTTCTCCTCCGTCTGCTCACTACTACGAGGAGAGAAACTCTGCACATCCTTTGTTCTGTGAAAAAGGGCGTTCCTTTTTCACAGAACAGGAAATGAAATCAATTCTGTGGGAGCCTCTTCAAAGTAAAACAGGAAGTGGGTCAATTTCAAAATAAAATAAGAATTGGGAGTCAGATTCAAAAAGGAACAAAATATTATTCCACAACAGTTGCTTCAAAGATAAATATTGAACATGATGCTAAGGGAAAGGCAGAAAATGTCAAGACTGATGATTGTTTTGTTTTGGGTGACACTAGAAGCATCGACACTGAGAAAGCACTTGATGGAGGAGGTGAAGATAACCTAAAACAGCCTATCACACATCGGCCAATCACCAGAGCATTTGCCAAAGCAGCTGCCAGTAACAAGGACAAGTCACCAAGCCCAAGTTGAGTATGACACAACAAATACATCCCATAACAGACCAGTTAGCTTACCAGCATCCACAATAATATTTGCATGCTCAAACACATAAAACCAAACAAAGTGCAGTACAAAAAGGCTTGAATTAAGAAATAAAAGAAATTCAGGCTATACTGTAGCATGGATCCAAGAAACAACTCCTAAAGTAAAAGAACCAGAGCTTAAAATAACTACGCCAACAGTGACTCTTAGCACTAAAACACAACCAACATCCTCTAGGTCAAATATTATATTAACCACTGTAGAATCAATAACCCCATCAGCAGAACTAAATATTTTAACTGTGACTAAACTAACTACCTGTAAGGGTCCCACTGCCTGCAGCCTGCCTTGCTGATGGCCGCTGATTATCAACACCTGGCGGCCATCAGCCTGATGAGCCTCTCCATCTACTTAAGGCTGCAGTCCGGTGTGACTCATCGATAGAGCATATCACCTCTTATGGTATAGTACTGTTGTGAGGCAAATGTCTTGGTGAAAAGAATTTGTTCACCTTTGCTCTTTTTTCCAGTTTCTTGGTTCCTCATGCTTTTTGGACTCCCTCGTGACCTGACCTGGATCCCTCGGCCTGTCAGGTATCCCTCGTGCCTCTTTGCCTCCAGTTGCCAGCTTTCCTCGTTTCCCTTTGGACCCTTGTTGGATTTCCCTCTGCTGCTCG
>NW_023627870.1:0-2398 GCF_014905685.2 Nematolebias whitei | reverse complement strand
TTCACCGAGTTTCAGAATTATCGGTCCAAAAATGGCTTGGGGATGAGGTTTTAAAATATTCTAGGGGGCGCTGTGGAGGCTATCAGGCAATTTTCATGGCTTCCTGTTCAAGGTGTGGCTAATGATCGATCATAGTGATTTAGGTGCACCTGGGCTCAAATCTGTGGAATTTAGAGTGAAACGTATGGTGACGGCGTTACGTCTTACTTCGCCACGTCACACCGCCCACATGCTCCACCCCAAACTGTCAGTGTTGGAAAGCCAGTTACACCAACATGTTTTCGGTCACTGACACACTATCATGCTGATCAGGTAACAAGGGTCGATAGGGACCATTCAACATAAAACTTTATACTTCCTGTTGTCAGGGGGCATGGCTTAAGTGATGTCATGATTTGGCCATTCAGTCTTGCAGGGGACCAGATGTGGATCAATCACTGAAGGTTTGATGTCCCATACAGTTTTCTTGTAGGAGCTATTAGCTATTTGTTTTTCATGGTGAGATGTCAAATTTTGAGGTCTGGCCTCGCCCCTTCATCATGCTCCAAAACAAACCATTTAGATAACTTTGCGTCCCCCGTGCCTTTTGACCAAAATCGCCAAGTTCGAAACCGATTGAGCAAAATCCCTAGGAGGAGTTTGTTTGAATGCGCAGGCTGTAAAACCGCCAAAAAGGTGTGAAAATTGGGCCGGCATTCCAAAATGGCCGCCTTCCTGTTTATCGTAAAACATTGGTGCCAGAGAGTTTTCTGTGCATCTTGGGGAATTGGACAAGCGTAACAAATTTCATGTTTCTACGACAAACTAAGGTTACTGCGGAGGGTATTTTGAAAATTTCTAGATGGCACTCGATCTGTTTCTGTTGCGATTTTTTTGCTACGCCCTTAAAACACGTAATTTTTCAGTATCCTGATGCGTCCACCAAATTTGGTGACTTTTGGGATATGTTAAGGCCCCCAAAAGGCCAAATCATTTGGTGGAAAAAATTGCATCTCGAGCCTGAACAGAGCGATTACAATAGGCCCGAGCAGCGAAGCGCCACTCCGGCCTTACAAGCTCCAGCTAGTCCACCCAGTCGCCATTGCGAACCCTATCATGCCAGTCCTGCAGGTGTTTACCACGGGGCGCATTTCCCGAATGTTCGACATCGCCTTCCATCCATGTCGTTACTTGTCCAGCTGCAGGTCTTACAAGTATAGGCAAAATTTGACCTTATAGACAGGAGTTATGGTGACTTCTTTTTGTTTTTTTTTGTGAATGTTTGACAAGCACTTCCTTTATGCTTTTCAACATGTCATGTGTGGTAATCAACAGTTAGTGAACAAAGTTTCAGTCCAATATCTTACACAGTGCGAAGCTGGAAGTGTCATCCAATAATCAACAGTTTTTTTTTCTCTGAGTAGGTGGGACTTAAGTGATGTCATGAATCAACAATACCAATGTGTCTGCAAGTGCTCACTGATGAAGCACAAAAACTCAGGTTCAGATTGGATGATGTAACACTGAGATATACCTGTTAGAATAATGTAGGGGCACATTTGAATCCAATGTTAAAGAACAATATTAACGTGTCTATAAGTGCTCATTGATCACACACATAAAATCGGGTATATATTGGATACTATTTCACTGAGATATAACTGTTGGAATAATCTAGGGGTCGCACTGGAGTCAAAAGTTGAATAACAATACCAATGTGTGTGTGGAAGTGCTCACTAATAACGTACCCAAAATATGGCCAAGATTGGGTGATAGTTCACTGAGATATAACTGTTGGAATAATCTATGGGGCGCACTTGAGTCATAAGTTAAACCACAATATCATTGTGTCTATACGTGGTCACTGATTATGCACCAAAGTTCTGGTTCAGATTGGATGATGTATCACTGAGATATAACTGTATGAATAATGTAGGTGGCACTGTGGAGGTTATTGGCCACTTATCATGGATACCTGTTCAAAGGGTGTATAATGGTCGATCAAAGTGATTTTGGTGCACCTGGGCTGAAATCTGTGCAATTTAGAGCCAAACGTATTGCAACGGCTTCACTTCTTAATTCGCCATGCCGCCATGCCCAAATCTTGGAGCTAAAACGGTTTGTAATTTAAATCAAGTCAGACCAACTTGTTATATGTATTCTAACACAGGATCATCCTGATTAGGTCAAGGGTGTCAAAGAGGGAGCATTCCAAGTAAAAAAAAAGAGACTTCCTGTTCTGAGTGGGTGGAGCTTTGATGACATCAGAATATGACCATAAAGGATCGTCGGGCATCCAATAGGGATGACTCATGCCAAGTTTGGTGCGTTTCAGTCTTTCAATGTGATAGTTGTAGCGTTTAGAAATTTACTGCATGAAGCTCAACTTTGAGGCCTGGCCACGCCCCTTTAACATAGA
>NW_023627869.1:0-2398 GCF_014905685.2 Nematolebias whitei | reverse complement strand
ACTAATAGCATAAAAACATTACATCGAACATCAGCACAAACATGAACATGAGTCTGTGAGCAGATGAGCAAGCATGAACACATCAACATTGAAACACATCAGCAGCAACTTTGAAACAGATCAGCAGCAACATTGAAACAGATCAACAGCAACATGAAATAGATCATCAGCAACATGATGTGAATTTTCACAGTGATTATTCTGGTTAGAGATTCATGAGTCTAACAGCCTCAGGGTAGAAGCTGTTCCTCAGTCTAGTGGTTCTACACTTAATGCTCCTCAACCGCCTTCCTGAGGGGAGCGGGGCAAAAAGTGTGTGTGCTGGGTGAGTGGGGTCCTTCATGATGCAAGTGGCCCTCGTCCTGCATCTTGAGGTGTAGATGTCTGTGATGGTGGGGAGACTGATTACAACATCTTCTGTGCAGCCTTCACCACTCTCTGCAAGGCTTTTCTTTCTGCAGCTGTGCAGCCTCCATGCCACACGTTAATGCTGGAGCACAGGATGCTCTCCACTGCACACCTGTAGAAGTAGGTGAGGACTGAGCTTCCCAGACCAGCTCGTCTCAGCCATCTGAGGAAGTAGAGTCTCTGATGAGCATTCTTGATCAGGCTGGTAGTGTTGTTGCTCCAGCTGAGGTTGTCATTCATGTGTACACCCAAGTACTTGTAGCTAGAGACCACTTCCACCGCAGATCCTCTTATGTTCAGGGGGGTATAGGTGTGTTTGTTCCTTCTGAAGTCCACAATCATCTCCTTTGTCTTCTTCACATTGATGTGAAGGTTATTCTCTTTGCACCAGCTGTCCAGGTGTTCCACCTCTTGCCTGTTGCTGGACTCATCATTGTTTGTGATGCATCCCACCACCACTGTATCATCTACAAACTTTACAATATGACAGCCTGGATGGGTAGCTGCACAATCATACATGAGAAGAGTAAACAGGAGGGGGCTCAACACACATCCCTGAGGAGAGCCAGTGCTGAGGGTTATGGTGGAAGAGGAGAAGTTGTGGATCCTCACTAACTGGGGTCTGTTTGTTAAGATGTCTAGTACCAAGTTGCAAATGGAGGGGCTTAGTCCTAGTGTGAATAGTTTGCCCATCAGGGTTTGGGGGATCATGGTGTTGAAGGCGGATGTGAAGTCCACAAAGAGCATACTGACGTGAGAGTTTTTCTGCTCCAGGTGGTTGAGCGCAGTGTGAACCACAGAGGAGATGGCATCCTCTGTTGATCGGGTCTCACAGTATGCATACTGATGAAGGTCCTCATTGATGTTGATGGTTGTTTTGATGTGAGTCATGACCAGTTTTTCGAAGCATTTAGCGACTATCGGGGTGAGGGCCACAGGCCGATAGTCATTCAGACAAATCACTGTAGAGCTTTTTGGGACTGGGATGATGGTGGCAGTCTTCAGGCAGGTGGGAACTGTCTCCAGGGTAAATGAGGTGTTAAATATGTTTGCCAGCACCTCGCAGAGCTGATCGGCACATTCTTTCAACACTTTTTCGGGGATGTTGTCAGGGCCGGTTGCCTTGTATGAATTAATCGTCCTGAAATTACTCCTTTCTGCTGCTGAGGTCACTTTGAGATGCTCTTCATCCGGTGGTGAGGTGAGTCTGGTTCAGGGTGGTCTGTTTGGGTCTTCAAAGCATGCAAAGAACTTGTTGAGGGCATAAGGCAGAGATGGGTCTTTGGGGCATTGTTCGCGCCTTCCTTTATAATCTGTTATGCACTTAATGCTCCTCCACATGCTCCGAGGGTCTTGTGAGATGAATTGACCCTCGATCCTCTGTGCATATGAGGCCTTGGCCTTCTTAATTCTAGAATCCTTAGATCTAGAATTGCGCCGCTCAAGGTGGCTGCATGTTGGAGCAGCTCTGTTGCTTTCATTCTGAGATTTTGCTTTTGGAAACTTTAATTCCTCTTTTTCTGGATGTAAATCACATTTGTTGGATGGTTGTTTCCTCTGGTATCAGATGCTGTGCAGCTGGAAGGCTTTTTACTGAAACTTTTTAATTTTGGACATTTGTTATGATGCGTAACCATGGCAACAAAGCAGTTTTCTACAACCAACAGCAGCTGATTTACATCTCAAAAGCTCAAATAATAGCTCAACTACAGCCCCAAATCTCAAATGAGTTGAAAGCATGTTCTGTGGATGCATTCTCATCTACCTGCCAGCTGTGCTTGAGTGCCTGACCACTGAGACCCTGGAACTAGCAGGAAACACGGCTCAGGACAGTGGAAGGACAGGATTGTCCCTGGGCACCTATCGTTGGCTGTCCGCAGCAACGAGGAGCTCAGCAGACTGCTGGGAGGAGTGGTCTTCACTCTGAGAGGAGTTCTGCCTGTCATTCAGGCGGTCCTACACCCCGGGGGAACAGAGAGGCCAGCCTAGT